>NC_091466.1:71484291-71746791 GCF_027789765.1 Dendropsophus ebraccatus | reverse complement strand
TATGGATAAAGGGACTAACTTTATACATCCATCTACTGGTAGAGTGTATAACATCAATTTCTACCTTACTTGTACATCCAGCTGGATAATCTATGTTCTCTGGTGCCCATGTAAACTTTTATATATTGGAGAAACAACTCGAGACATGAGAACTAGATTGAATCAACACAGGTATTCAATCAGAACGAAAAGACAAGACTTACCAGTTTCCAAACATTTTTTGGATCTGGGGCATAGGGAAAGTGATCTAAAGTTCAAAATTCTGGATCACATTCCACCCCTTAAAAGGGGAGGTGATCGTACCACATTGCTTAAAAAACGTGAACTTATGTGGATCCACAGGCTTGACACATTGCAACCTAAAGGGTTAAATGCGGAATTTGTAATTACAACTAAAATGTACAAATGAATTTTGCAGGGAAGTGGTTTGTCCGAAAACTCATCTAGATGTTTTTTTCTTGTTTTGCTCTGTATTTGTTGTTACTTATATCCTTTCTCTTTTCTTCTTTTTGTAGATTTCTTTTTGGGAACGGCGAGGAAGGCTGCCCACCACTGCTCTGAATGAGTGCTGTTTTTTTGTTCTCCACATGTTGCCCGGATTTATGACTGTCTAGTTATCTAAGATCATGTTCACACTGTGATGTGCAATGCGTTATAGCAGTATTTACCTGGGGCTTTGGGTTAGATGTGGGAAAAGTTTGCACAGGGGTTTGGGTGACTATCTGGGCGTCCCGTGGTCCACATTGTGGGTCCCGGTTTGACCCCCAGGTTTTTTGACTGGAGAGCGATTCCGCTTTGCGGGAATGCTCTCCACTCCACCGGATAACCCTGCTTCATTGGAATGAGTTCCTATCCCTTTTAGTCTATTAGACCCATTTTCCAGCTCCTTTCCTATGTGTTCCAACGTAGCCAGTGTTCACATGTGATTTTGTCAACAGTGGCGTTTTCCTTGGTTCGCAAGACCACAGCGTACTGAACATTTATTGACTCCATGACCAGTGTGAAGTTACACCAGAGGCTGCAGAAGTTTCTGCGGCTGGACATCTAGTACGTACCTGACAGTAGTGACACGGGGCTTGTTGTTATGTTTTTCTTACAATGACGTAAGCCAGTTGACACCCACTGACCCGCGCATGCGGGTTGATGTTGTTTACAAACTATTCACAACGAGGGCGTACAAGCATGGAGACAAGTACAGCCTACCTTTTTCTTCTCTGAGCAGTGGTGAGTGGAAGCTAACCCCGCCGATTTATTATATGTAACATATTTTAACATTTGTATCACCTTGTATACACAACACTGGATGAATTGTACTGTATACATACTTTGTAATTACACATTGTTCCTGATTGGAACCCGATGTAATATTTTTTTCACTACACTTGTGTATTTGAGTCACATGATCACACTGTGATTACTCACCTGTTTTGTATTTCACTAAGTATATAAAAGGATATGAGTCACTGATTTTTTATGCTTGAGAAAGGTCTCGTGATGAGACAGAAACGTTGCTAATTTTTGTTATTTGCTACACCAAATAAACCACCAGTTGTTTTCACTATTTTGGAAGTGCTGCAATTTCTTACGATTATTTGAAGAGGAGACGTGGATCCAGTCTCCGTTGCTGGCACTCCGAGCACTTATTCCTGAGAGTGCACTCCGTTCTGTCGGTTAGATAGATAGATAGATAGGAGATAGATAGATAGATAGATAGATAGATGAAAAAGACTGCTTGAAAAAGACATGCTTGAAAAAGACGACGGTAGGTCGTCGAAACGTCGCACTTTTGACTTGTTTGCTGTGCTGCACTATTATGGAATAAATACTTTTGAATTTTCAACTTATCTGGAGTGCTGTGGGCGATCCTTTTTGCATATATTTTGGAAGTCTTGGTCAAGACCACCTGCTGGCACCCTCCTACAACAAGTTGTGCTGCTCTAGCTATATCTATACTAGATAGATAGATAGATAGATAGATAGATAGATAGATAGATAGGAGATAGATAGGAGATAGGAGATGGATAGATAGATAGATAGATAGATAGATAGATAGATAGATAGATAGATAGATAGATAGATAGGAGATAGATAGATAGATAGATAGATAGGAGATAGATAGATAGATAGATAGATAGATAGATAGATAGATAGATAGATAGATAATAGATAGATAGATATGAGATAGATAGATAGATATGAGATAGATAGATAGATAGATAGATAGATAGATAGATAGATAGATAGGAGATAGATACAAATGTAACAATCTTTTCTAGTTGACATTTAACTTTCTATAGACCGTGATGCAGCAATCTCAACCTTGACAGTTTAATTGTATGTAATGTGTTAAATCTCTATTTAAAGGGGTTGTCCCAGCAACTAAGAAGTTCTTTGTATGCTCGCTTCACAGATCCTCTTCTTATGGGGGTTGGGATTATTTTGTGAATAAAACCAAGCCAGTGAGCCGGCACCATAGCCCAACCCTTTGCAAGTGGGTAAGAAGTAACAGGCTGCGACTATATACTCACCAGGAAGCAAAACTTTTTATTTATTGGAATGGCCCCTTTAAAGTTTCCTTCATTGTGATCTGTATCATGTTTGCTATATTTGTAGATAGATAGATTAAAGAATAATTTGTTCATGGAGACCTGTGATTACAGCAGCCTTGGCATAATGGCTTCAAATAGTCCTATAAATTAGCATATAAAAGTAAATAGGGTTATGTAATTACTTTTCTGTAATCTTTTATGGTTTCCTTCTGCACAGTCTACTGTACATTCAGTAATGGACCACCAGTTCCTGTATTCACTCTAGTCAGGAATTCAGCCAACTCTTTCTACTGCCTACAATGTGGTAAGGGTTATAGTTAACAAAGTGTAGTAGGATTGATATAGAGTTGGCTAAAATCCTGGCTAGAGTGTCCTGTACAGATGACCAGGAAGTTTAATATAGGATTACACCAGACGGGTTTTATTTATTAGGTAATAGAGATGAGCGCAACTCGATTATGCTCAAGTCTGATCTTTCTGGATTTTTTATTACTGGTGGCCAGGGGCATAGCTAGGATTCACGGGGCCCCACAGCCAAAAATTTTAAGGGGCCCCCCTCCCCTAAGCACAACACAAAGCATTGCGTACGCACTAATAACCACTGACCTCTGGGCTCTGCTCATTTTCCTTTCCTACTTGATTGCCAGCTGAAGAACAGAGGTCAAGGGTTATCAGTGCAGTGAAGCAGAGATCTCTGTCTTCTGCTTGTCAACCCTTTTTTTGTGTTGCAGCATGTAAGTAAACATTGGGTCACTTACACATTGCAGTACATAAGCGGTTAAGCAGAAGGACACACGCTCTTTGCTTCTCCCCCCGACCTCCCTCCTGCACGGGCCCCATAGCCTACCCTGCCTCTATGGTAGCTTCGCCAATGCTGATGGCTAAAGAAGTTGTATGCAGCCTTAAGGCTGCCTGGAAAAAATGGATACTGTATATCCATAGACTGTATCCATGTTAACCCAGACTCTCTAGGGCTGCATAAACTTCTTCAGCCACCGGTAATCAAATCCTGAACGATCAGAAACGAGCCTGAGATTTGCGCTCATCTCCATTAGACAGTTAAAAATAAGATTCATTTTCAGACAACCCCATGAAGCCAAGGCTGCTGTAATCACAGGACTCTATTAACTCTATCAACGTAATCTAATTGAATTCATCTATCTACAGATATATACTTTAACAATTTATTTACCATGCTACAGATCATGATGCGGCAAACCTGTTTGCTATTTCTGTAGGTAGAAAAACATGAACTAATTTGATCATTGAAAACAGTCCTGTGATTACAGCAGCCTTGGCAATGGTCCAAGCAACGGGTAGGAGTATACGGAAAAAAGGCAAGTGTAGTGAGAACTAGTAGGTGTGTAAATTAAGTTACTACGGTCTGGGCTGCAGCTCCATCGTTTGTAAATATGGTGCTCACCCGAGACTTCAGGGGTCCTATACTAGATATATTAGTGTAGGCATATCCGTCAATCTTATTGATGCCCTACAAGGCGACTCTTCATTACAACCATGACTCCTTCCCGCTATTTACACCTCGTATCGGATGTATTTTCTGACCTGTAATTATTACATTCCTGCGAATCTGTCTACACGTCTAATTACAGAGATCTTCCGTTTCCTTGATTTTCCCTATAACCCGCGCGGTACTGTATGTGTATAATTAAGACGTCCCTCCTCGCGCATACGCCTTATTTATAGCATTAACAGTATTACATGTATTTGCGGAGTTCCGACTTCTCTGGGCTATATTTACACTGTACCTGTAATCTGGGTTAATCTTGACTAGGACACCGCCATCATCTTCTCTGTGTATTTACACTACTGCTGTAATCGGTGTTAAACCGGTAATTACACACAGTCCACCTTTCCGTCTCGTTCCTTCATACTGGGGATGCATTGCTGTTTCCTGTATGGAATTAAAGGGGTTGTCCAGCGGGAAAAAAATTCTTTTATATCAACTGGTTTCAGAAAGTTATATTCAAGTTAGATTTGTAATTTACATCTATTCAAAAATCTCCAGTCTTCCCATACTTATCTGCTGCTGTATGTCCTGCAGGAAGTGGTGAATTCTTTTCAGACACTGTGCTCTCTGCTGCCACCTCTGTCCATATCAGGAACTTTCCAGAGCAGGAGAGGTTTTCTATGGGGATTTACTGCCGCTCTGGACAGAGGTGGCAGCAGTCAGACTAGATAGAATAAACCACTTCCTGCAGGACATACAGCAGCTGATAAGTATGGGAAGACTTGACATTTTTAAATAGAAGTAAATTACAAATTTATATAACGTTCTCAAACCAGTTGATTTATTACTTTTTTTTTTTTTTATTTCCATGTAATCTTTTCGAGCTGGTAGTCACTTAGCTCTAATAACTAGTACCCTGTACACTGTATAGGCTATCTTTATATACATACTAGCCAATTTTTTTAACAACAGGAAGCATCTGAAAAAGTGGGGCACGCATTTCCCTATGCCACACCCATTTGTATATGACTATATATATATATATGTTTAAATAAAATATATAAATATAAATATATATTTTTTATAACTGGATAACCCCTTTAAACCCATACAAAATCCCCAACCCCTAAACAAATACAGGATCTCCTAAATAAGCAGACCCCAAAGCAAACTCACTAGATAGATATTAAACTCAGATGAGACCTACCAAATAAATACAGACCCCAGGCCCCTTAAATTAATACACACTGCATTCTAGACACCCGAAAAACACGCAGACTAGAACCAATAAATAGGAACTCCCTACACAAGACCTACTAAATTAGCAATGGCTCCAGACCAGATCCCCCTTAGCAATAGGGCATGTCACTAATCTGATTGGACAGTGGATACTTTCAAGGAGAATGGTACCGCCCACTTGTCAATTTAATGATACATTTCCCAAAGGTATAACAGAGGAAAAGCATAATGCAGTGTCATAGGAAAAGAAGCTCTGGAATTATTTCAAGGGAAATAAACCACTTATTAAACCAGATATCAGGGGAGTGGACGGGGATTTTTTTAAAACATTTTCGGATTATAGTATAGGCACATTAATATTGAGTACCTGCACTCTTGTGTGTGCGTGAAGCCCAGGCCTATTGTCATCCATATTGAAAAATGAATTTGCATTCGTTCTGCTCATTCACCTCTGTAATTAGAATTTATTGTCCTAATCTAGTCGGCCCTAATAAGGTCTGGGCATTTGGGATTGATAACTTAGTGAGAAGTAAAAGGTTGATACAGATTGTGGAAGAGGCTCTGTGATAACAAACACCCTGAGAGAAGCCGCATCGGAATCTGGCATCTACACAAACTCACACTTCTCTATGGGAACGGAGAAAGGGGAATTTAATAAGGAGTAAAGGAGCAGGAAACGTGACACATATGGTCTCCGGTGTAACTGTCATCCATTAACAACATTTAGAAAAAATTTCAAGAAAAATTGATCCTTTGAAATGCAAAATTTAGAAAAAATAAATTACTATAAATATATAAGAAGTATATATTACATATGCAGTGGCTTAGCTACCATAAAGGATGACCATGCCACTGCTATGGGGTCCGTATAATAAAAGGGACTGACAGAGCAAGAAGCCATCGGCTACCTTCCCTCCTAGTTTCTCCAGAGGCAGCATTGTACCTCCAGACCTCCAGCCACAAGAGCTCCCCCCCTTACCCATAATCACCTGGCTTGTGCAGTCCTGTAACCCCCCCCCCCCGGCATACACACACATACTCACCTGTGTATGTGGGCCACAGGACTGTGCCAGACCAGGTATGTGTGTCTTTGGGCCCTCCGAAGGTGCAAGCGGTTTGGGGGGGGGGGGCAGATTGTGGATACAGAGTCGCTTTAGTGCAGGGGTCCCCAAACTTTTCGCACAGGGGGCCAGTTCACTGTCCCTAAGTCAGAGGGCCGGACTATAAAAAAAACTATAATCAAATCCCGATGCAAAAAGCCACAACCCCCCACCCCAAAAATAGTAAAGGCATTAATCATTCTTTCCCTCCTTACCCAGCCCCCACTCAACCCCTCACTCCCCCCTCAACCAGCCCCCTTACTTCCCTTTAAACCTCCAACCAGCCCCCCCTCACTTCACCTTCACCCCCTCAACCAGCCCCCTTACCCCCTTCCCACTTTTAACTCCCCCCTCACTCCCCCTCCCCACGCTCTATCAGCCCCCCCCCCCCCCCCCCTCACTTCACCTTCATCCCCTCAACCAGCACTTCTGGCCCCCCTCCAGGAATATTCACCACACCAGGTGCTATCTGTTCTGCTTGGAGGAGGCAGCTCTGTCAGGATGACAGTGAGGCAAGCTGAGCTCATTCTTGTCCCGCTGCGGAAGGCCGAGACAAGTGACGTCACGCAGCCGGACGTGCATGAGCAACGTAACTGTCACTTGCACTCGGCCTGTGGGAGGATACCTGCTGTCGGTGCTGGAGCGGTATCAATTCGCTCCTCTCACTGACCACCAATGAAAGAGGTGCCCCTTCCGGAAGTGCGGTGGGGCCGGATAAAAAGCTCCGTGCGGCCCGCATGCCTTAGTTTGGGGACCCCTGCTTTAGTGTTTGGAGTTCCCATCTCCCCCATCTCAGTCTGCTCCAGCTCAGGCTACATTGTAACTTGAGCCTTTATCTTTATCTTCTTCTTTTAAAGCCAAAATTCCATAAAACAACACAAAGTGGAGATGTCCTCGGAGCTCGAGCATTCGATAGCAAAGACCTATCAGGTTCCTTCTTTGGTTACTGTATCGTTCCCTGCCAGGACTGTAAGACACTCATTCTTGGTAGAAAAAAAGGGTTAATGCTCGGAATCTCTTCGCTCATTGACGTTATTCCTATCCTCGGTTGGGTGTTTCTCTTTATGCTCAACTTCTACTATGCAAAGTTTGCAAATAGAGGAATGTTTAGCATAAATCAATTCAGATTCTAGTGAAGAGTTAGAGGAGGCCAGCTGCTCATCTGCTGCATAAAACATGGAATTCAGAAGACATTTCAGTCTAAACAGTATAATTGCTTGCGATCAAGTCGGTAATCTGCAGCAAAACATCTCTTCTTACTGTATACCTCTTGCATCACAGATTCTGAGAATTCATATATTTTTTTTTTATTATTGAGGGTTATATTATATATTATTATTATTGAAGGTTTCCTTTTTACTCTACAAGCAGGGATAGGAGACCTTCGGCCCACCAGTTGTTGCAAAACTACAATTTCCATCATGCCTGGAGAGCCAAAGGCTATGCAAGCCCAAGGGAAATTGTATTTTTACAACAACTGGATGTTCCTCATCTCAGCCTTCTGCCCTACGACGTCCCTTAGGTTGGACTGTATTGACTGGAAAATGGTAAAGCACCAATGCTCAATATATACTATATACCAATGTAAACATATATTTCAGCATTGCTATTTACTTTACAGGGAACTTGTCACCACCCCCAACCTGACTGTTTGGGAAAATATTTGTATTCTCTATGACATAACAATTCTGGATCATCTTCTCTTACAGCTCTGGGATGTGCCGTTCCTCTGTTCTTCTTACTAGTCCTGTGATTACAGCAGCCTTAACATAGGTTCAGGCAATGGGAAGTTGTATACTAACCAGTAAGGCTGTTCGACCCAAGATTGGTGATTATTTTTTGTCTTAGCGGTCGCCTAGGCATTACTCCGGCGTAGCCAGACTCCTACTCCTCACTGATGAGGGGCAGCACCCGAAACAACTGTCTTATTCTTAGACTTGTAATAGAGTAGAATACTGACGGGAAGGACCACATAATATGGTGGCTTTGGTGGTCTCCTGACTGGGTCCATCCCTGTATTACCTCCTTCACTGGAAGGATATCTTCTTGTTTCGTATTTTGAGACTCTTAAATAAGGCTCCGCTGACTCTTTTGCATATTTGTATTTCCCAGAGGGGCAATGCACCTTGGGTTTCGCAGCGCTCTAACTAGCAGCTGACAGTGTTTTCTTTAGTTGGTTTTTCTGAGATCAGTAATTGTTTTGCTGAACCAGTGAGGTTGGGAAAGACAAGTATTTAATGTAAACTAATAGACTTGTAGAACTAGTGACCAGCGTCTGGGTTACAGCTCCACGTTGTCTGTAACATGGCAGATACTGGATTGAATTATGAAGGAAGGCCCTGGAATAGGTCATGAATAAGAATTTTTGGAAAGAAAAGCGAAGCAAAGCAGCTCTTACACTACCTTTCTTTGGAGTCCATGTCTCAACCCTACTAGGAGTCTGAATACATGACTGTTAGTAGTCTCTATGCCTGTCAATCATTCCAGCAGAGCGCGCTCACCGGCAGAGAGCCGTGACTAGTCACAGACGGCTCCCCACCTAGATAATAGTAGCCACCCCTCTCCTGGCCTCCCAGCAGTAAAACACTTTTTCCACTGGTATAAAGTTACCGCGGTAGACGCTGCTCGTATGCTAGGAGCCATATCAGTACAATCATGCTGATTGGTTCCCTATAAAGTTTGCTATATCTGTAGATGTAGAAGTATATGCATCTGTCAGAATCAACGTACGTAACCCCATTGTGTTACATGCCCGTCTATCCCTAAGGACGTTATCTAAGCGTATCCTACGTTGTACATGAGATACTCCTGATGGTGGAGATAGACTTTCCCAGAGGATACGTCACGTCGCTACCTCCTGAGATAGACTAAGTATGTGACAGCTGGTGCAGGCAGACCAGATGGCAAATGTGTTCAACCCGCATTGACAAACTGACAGTATAGACAAATATACACTCACTCAAAGTAACGGGTGTAGGTGATAGATGCTGCTGCTGGTCACATGGTGCAGTTCACACCAAGTGGGTAACTTGATGCAGGAATGGTAACAGGTGCAAGGGTGCAGGTTCAGGACAGGACCACGCAGGTATACTAGGAGCCACTGGAAGTACAGTATCAAGCAGCAGGAAAAACAGTACATAAGAACACCATAGCGGGAATGCAGAAACCAGGTTAGACAGGGCAGGAAAACTGTACAAGAACAGAAGAACCAGGACAGGGAATACAGGAACACAGGAACACGTTTGAAGAGCAAATGCAGAAACACCTTTGCAGGACCAAAGGACCTCGACACTCAGACAGGGCACATGTGCGAGAAGCTTCCTTACATACCCAGGCCACAGATGTGGAATAATTAAGGCACTAAGCCTTAATTATCTAAATTTATCTGAGTCTTGACTTGATGTTTTCAGGAGCTTTGATCTTCTATAATGGTTCCGCAATGATATCTCAGTTTACACTTGTTTCCCTGATGAACCCGTAATATAAGATAGGAGAAACATGTTGGATCTGTATATTATTTTTATATAGGGTGTTTTTGTGTTCACTGATTTGTCACCTATTTTTAAATTTTATCCTGCACTTAGTGGCTCAGAAGGGACCGACATCATGGTTGGGACCACCCTATTAAGGAGGTAGGTCCCACAAAAGGCAGGGAGAGTTTTCTATGTGATATAGCTGTGAGAGAGCACTTGTACCCTGACCCTTTTTTTTCGAGTCTCCATCTATCAGTATACTGTACATTCGCTGAGGCAGTGGTTGTTTGCACAAGTTAGGCACAATTATATTTGGTTGTCATTAGTCTTTTAAATGAGGAATAAAAGTTATGTTTTATTGCCTTAGGCTGTTATTTGGTGGTCAGTGATATTCTTGATATTTTTTTGACAACCCCGGGCAGTTGATATTGGAGGTAAGCATATACCTGAGAGATTTTCTATCCATAGTGGACTGTCGTATATCTGTAGATGAATAGAATGTCTGGAAAATAGTACTTTATAGTTAAAATTGCCCTTTGATTCCAGCAGCCTCTGCATAGATTCCAACAATGAAAAGTAGTTTACTAACATTGGAGTATTGGAATAATGGAAGAAATCATGACCGGTGTCTGGGCTGCAGCTTTAATTACATCGTATTTATGCAATATTAAAGGGGTACTCCAGCAAAAAATATTTTTTTTTCAAATCAACGGGTTTCAAAAGCTTTTATAGAATTGTAATTTACTTCTATTTAAAAATCTCATGTCTTTCCTGTCCTGCAGGAAATGTTGTTTTCTTTCCATTTGTACACAGTGCTCTCTGCTGCCACCTCTGTCCATGTCAGGAACTGTCCAGAGCAGGAGATATTTTGTATTGAAATTTGCTTCTGCTCTGGACAGTTCCTGACATGGACAGAGGTGTCAGACTGGAAAGAATACACCACATAAAGCAGCTTATAAGTATAGGAAGATTTTGAAATTTTTAAATAGAAGTAAAATACAAATCTATATAACTTTCTGAAACCAGTTGATTTAAAAGCAAAAGATTTCGCTGGACAACCCCTTTAAGAAAGAAGATCCTGCAGCACAAATGGCAGAGAACTGACATGCCCTGAATATTCAAATGTAGGCGCTCTGAGAAGTTTTACTTTTTTTACTAGAGGTACAGTATGCTTCATAGATGAGAATAGCAGAGAGATTTGAATTTGTCAGAAACAATTATGATGATCCATGTCATCTATTGGATCTCGTAGTCACATTGCTGGAAAGTACCTTTGTATATAGCGGTAAGAGGGAAGATTCCTCCGAGCCTGGCGAATATTAATCATATGAACAGATGTAACAAACAATCTAGGAGAAGTTTCTGAACCAAATGATGGATTGCAGCGACAAACACACCAGGACTTTTCTGACACTTCTATTCCTGTCTTCATACGACATGATATGTAAAATCCAGAACTGCATTTATTATTTGCTGCCGACAGGGAAATAAGATGTCAAAAACATCTCTTAGGAGGGATTACTGAGCGCTGCGACCTTCAAAGAGCGCCGTGATTTGTCTGTTTGTTTAACATGATAGAAATCGCATGTCTACATGATCGTCTGAAAAATAAATAAATAAATAATTTAAAAAAAATATATAATATTTTATTTTTTTTAAATTAATTTGATTTTCTAATGACACATTTATTTGATGTAAAATGATGGCGCTAACGACGACAGTCGTAATAGCAATTATCATTGTTATTCTTCCGCGGTTATTAAATTAATTTTTAAGAATCTCTATTTAACAATTTAATTGAATTATTTAATTGAATTATCTCTATTGTGACTCCAAAAAAATAAATATTTTTTTAATTTATTAAAAATAAAAAAAAATATATAATTATTTAGGTTCTTTGCTCAGTACTGAAGTGAAAAAGGGAGGGGCGGTTTCTTTATTTTAATGGTTCCCCTATTGCCTATTGCATGGGTTGCAAACAATAATAATAATAATAATAATTATTATTGTTATTATTATTGTTATTGTTATTATTATTGTTGTTATTATTATTATTATTATTATTATTATTATTATTGTTATTATTATTATTATTATTATTATTATTATTATTATTTCTTTTAGATCAACTGGTGTCAGGAAGTTATATAGATTTGTAATTTGCTTCTATTTTAAAATCTCCAGTCTTGCAGTACTTATCAGCTGCTGTATGTCTTGCAGGAAGTGGTATATTCATTCCAGTCTGACACAGTGCTCTCTGTTCCATGTCAGGAACTGTCCAGAGCAGTAGCAAATCCCCATAGAAAACCTCTCCTGCTCTGGACAGTTCCTGATATCGAAAGAGGTGGTACTAGAGAGCGCTGTGTCAGACTGGAAAGAATACACCACTCCCTGCAGGACATACAGCAGCTGATAAGTATTAGAAGACTTGAGACTTTTAAATAGAAGTTAATTATAACTTTCTGATACTAGATGAATTTAAACTGTCAGCGTACCCCTTTAAGCCATTGAGAATCAAATCTTTGCCGCCTTAAAGGAAATGTGTTATCAGAAAATAAACTATTGTTTTAACATAAGTTTTTATGTTGACCAGAACCACTGAGCTGAGACTTCCTGGTCTGTCTGTGATGATAAGGAAGAGGCTGCAGGAAAGTGAGGAGTGAGTGTAAGAATACACCACTTCCTGCAGGACATACAGCAGATGATAAGTACTGCAAGACTTGAGATTTTTTTTTTTTAAATAGAAGTAACTTACAAATCGCTGCCACTTTGTTACACCAGTTAATTTTTTTTTGCTGGAGTACCCCTTTAATGTATTACTTAATATTTCAGTAACCATCAAGCGTGCTGTGCCTCTATGTGAATAAAGTAATAAACCCCTAAGTGCCTTGCGCCCTCATCGTCAGCGTCATATACATATAACGCCAAGTCTTTGGTGCCATTAAATGTAATTATGTGATGTAATTATTAAGGCTGACACTGCAACATATAATGGAAAACTAATTTAATAAATGGGCTTTTAATGACATTAAATGGACGTTCCCGGCTCCTCTGTCTACATGCTGCACTAATTGACTGATGTCACCATTCCAGATGTCATCCAGTCATCCTGGTTACGACTGGGTCCTAATGTTATAATGCAGAAATAGAGACAGCGCTCCATAGCGTAGATCACACACAATAATAATAAGCTTCGTGTCTATGGGAAACTCTCACCTGGGTGGTTTGTGCTGAGAATGAGACACTCCACTCCACACCGTGTGAATGAGAGACTGCCGCCACAGCTCTTCTCTTAGGGGCCTATTCCACGGAGCGATAATCGGCCGAATCAGCCCAATTCGGCCGATTATCGCTCTATGGAATAGAGAGAACGATCAGCCGATGATCGTGTCATCGGCTGATCATTCATTTAGGTCAGACCTAAAATCATCGTTCGCCACCAGCGCATCACTATGGTGGAATAGCGGTGCGCGGCGGCGACCGACAATTTAAGCAGCACCATACATTGCCTGTCCGGGCTGCAGGTCTTCTCCTCTCCCGGGGTCCTGCGTGCAGCAGCTTCAGAGCGGGGCTGTCTGAACTGACAGACCGCTCAGCCAATCATTGGCTGTGACCACCGCGGCCAGTGATTGGCTGAGCGGTCTGTCAGTTCTGACAGCCCCGCTCCGAAACTGCTGCGCGCGGGACCCCGCGAGAGGAGAAAACCTGCAGCCCAGACAGGTAATGTATGGTGCAAGGGCTGCAAGGACATCGGTAACGCTTAACGATCATCGGGGCCGTGGAATAGGCCCAGTAAACGAGCGCCGATCTAGCAGATCGGCGCTCGTTTACATCGTTGATCGGGCCCCCATCAGCCCGTGGAATAGGGCCCTTAGGTTACATCAGACGCTGGTCCGAAACACCAAAATAGATAAGTTTAAGAAGTTTATTTCAAAGACACGACGCCTTTCAAAGTCGTACTGCCTTCTTTTTCAGGGTATGACAGTACGGCTTCGGAAAACTTTGACAAGGGGGCATCCTCTACTTTTAGGTTTCACCACCAGCACAGACACGGATTCTTTACTGTAAGAGCAGTGATATTATAGAACTCTCTGCCACATGATGCTGTCATGGCTGATTCATTAAATACGTTCAATGGAGGCCTGTATGCTTTTCTTGAAAAATATAAAAAATTATGGGCATTAGATTTCTGGTGATACGATCCAGATTATTCTGGTTGCCATTGGAGTCGGGAAGGAATTTTCTCCCTGCGATGGGGAAATTGACATCTGCCTCATAAGGGTTTTTGCCTTCCTCTGGATCAACACACTCTCTAGGTTGAACCTGGTTACTATGTTTTTAAACTTGTCCATTGGCCTTTTTGGTGTTCAGGAGTGGAGATGTGGAGTGGAGGTGTGGTGTCTAATGTTATAATCTGCAAAAATATTGCAGAGACACCATCATGTGTTTCTCAACGTCAGTGAGCTAGCCAGACCCACTACCGGGAAGGAACAGCAAAGCCAAGGGGGTCTCCAGTGATGGAAAGCACCTGCCAACAAGCCCCAGTAAAAAAGGACTTGGGAAATAACCAAGCAAGGTATCCATCCACTGACAGCTGTTTCGGGGTATTTGCCCTTCATCTGTGTAGAGTAGAATTTTAGCTAGTGAGAGCAAAGCCTAGTAAGTGCATTCACAATGATAGTTGGCCTCAGGAAAATCAACCAAAACAATGCAGAGACACCATCACATGTTTCTTAATGTCAACAAGCTAGCCAGACCAGAAGGTCTTACTAGCTCTCCGACATCGAGAAATATGTAATGGTGTCTCCACAGTAATGATATACTATAGGGAGGAGAACCTAGGAGGTTAAGGGATAGAAGTATATGGCAAACATCGGAATATTGTGCTGCTATATGTGTTCTCTTCTTCTCCCAGCTGGATGGGCAGTTTCTCTTCCTCCTCCATGGAGGTCCAGGAGGAGATCTGAGAGTCTCCTAAACTAAATGTTTTTTTATTGCCGAGTATTTGGAGCAACAAGAAGTGGGCCTCATCCTTCCCAACATTTTTTGGTCACACTGTTGGGCATGTAGCTTTGTCTGTGCCACCCTGATTTGATGGTCAGTCTATGGGCATTTAATCTATAGCAGCTCAGTCTGTGAGGTTTTCTAGTTTCTCCAGATATGGGGCCAGTCTGTAGTCTTACTGATACATCTTCAGTCTCTGGAATGTTCTCATTTCCTTCTTCCATTTTGTAATGTACCACTCTTGTCTCCTGGTTATTGTATTGTTCATTCCATCTTTAGTGAGGTGGTGTGGGGTGATATTTTGGTTGGGTTGGGTTTGGATGAATTGGTTTTGAGGACCTACTTTGCCTTGATCCTCTTGGTGTAGCCAAGTTTTATTGTGATTGTGATATTACCTGCTACTGTGTAGGTGGCCCCAGAATGACAGCGCCCTCTTCTGGATTGCTATGCACAGGGGAATCTGCAAGAGCTGTGTCAGGTGATGCCGTCTATCATAAAATACAGAAGTTTACATATCCCCTTGTTTCATTCACTTCTATCTAGTTGTTAGCAATTCTTTATATTCATTCCTAGAAGCAGGGACTCCTGTCCCTGACAGCTGTCCCTGCTCCTGTACATACTTTGCATGGGGAATCACAGGTGTGTTTTAGTCGAAGTAGGCATGATCTTCAACTTTAAAAAAAAATAAAAAAATTGTACTATATTAACACAGATCTGTTCATTTATAGGTATAGATGTCATTTTCTGCCTTCACGCCAGCCCCGCCTTTCAATAAATTTGGCGCAATCAACTCCACAAGTTTTTTAGACTGATATATAAAAACTCTGTAAATACATGTGGAACAGTGACTTAAAGGGCTAATCCCACCTGATAAAGATGGCTTCCTGAACCCCTCCAGCTTGTTTGCAACCCAACAGAGGTGTACGGGAAACCAAAAAAAGCTGAAGAGCGTGGGTTATGCAGTTTAACTATTGACTTTAATGGAAGTTGTGCCAACAGTGCTGTTTACATAGCTTTAAGAATTACATAAGCTCTGTAGATCTCAGGGCTACACTGTTTGCACAACTCCCATTAAAGACTTATGCACTTTGGCTGTTTTTGGCTTCTCAACCACCACCTTAAACCGGCTAGAGGGGTTGGGAAGCCATTTTTATGAGATTGGAATACTCCTTTAAATTGTACCTAAGCCTAGAGCAAAAAACACACAGAAAAATATCAAATGTTTTTATCTATCGGAGTCCAAATGTTCAGACCACGACCAATCAGTAGAACGAGCCTGAAGTTTTTCTGAATGGCCCAATATACCTAAATTATGCAGCTCTCTTGGCTGAAATCCATAGAAATTTTTGATATTAAGGAAAACAAAAATTTTCAACACTGACATTTTTTTTTTTGCTGAATTTCTACATCAAGAAATTTTGCATGGTCACGCATAGAAGTGGTAAAAGCCATTGGAAAGGTTTACATTCCGGCCGTGAACCCTTCGTTCTATTAGCATTTTAATGGCAGTTCCTTCAGCCGCCCTGCGCTTCTTGTAAGCGGAGATAAGCAGAGGCAATTATTTCATAATGAGTACATCTTAGAAAAGAGAGCCACGTCGTATACAAGAATTCGGTCTCCTAATTTATTTCATGTGGCTCTGTACATGCCTCCATCACTTCACACAGCTCAGACCTACGGGTAAATAATGTTCTTTAAAAAATAAAAAAAATAAAGTCAGCCGTCTCTCAAGTTAATCCCCTTTTTTCACAAACATCTTTGCCGCATTATAGGAGACTAAATCCTTGTGGCCATTAAACATTCTATTTTTGGCCGTTGCTATCTCTCTGCTACATAATTTTGTATAATCTTTTAAGGATATTGAGCAAGAGTCTGAGGGTGGCAGGACTTATGGTGTATAAATTCACACAGTATAATGACAAATTGAGAAGTGGGCCAGCATTAATCTAAGGATTATGAAAATGAAAAATATTATGTTCAAAAGAGTCCCTAGAAGAATTATTCCTTAGCCGATAACTTGAAATTACAGTCTCCCCCCCCCCCCCTTTTGCTTTAGAGGCATATTTAAATGTCATTAACTTAACAAAGATGTCTCTCTTTTTCACCTTGTTTTGACTCCTTAGAATATTTTAATTTTTAATCAGTTTGAAAAAAAATAAAAAACTGTTTTTGGATTGTTCCATAAAAAAATTATGGGAAATGTAGACACGTCATCCTATGTACTATGGAGCTTTCTCCGGTATGGCAAACCCATGAATGAATTCCTATTCAGTAGAAATCCTCATCTCTTGGCCATCGTGGAGAGTGGTTTTCAAGACGTGTCCTGTCCTACATTAAGAGCCGGTGAATCTCTTTGAATGTGTATTGTATAGTGTTTATCTGGTCAAATAAATAATAATAATAACAATAATTGGGGTCTGTGTAAAAAATGGCCACATCCCCACCATATGGGCGACCATTATAAAAAAAAAACAACAGTTAAATCACCTTGGGCCCGTTCCTGGCACCAGCGCGCCTCCTGTACAGTTCCCGGCACAGTGACGCACACGGCCTGCGTCAGAGAATGCCGAACCTCTCCCGGGCAGCCGAGTGTCTCATCGGAGAGGCTCAGAGACACTCGGCTGCCGGGAGAGCTTCGGAAGAATGAGAGAGGCGACGGAATTACCCAAAGCCTCTCTTATTCTCCCGAAGATCTCCCGGCAGCCGAGCGTCTCCGAGCCTCTCCGATGAGACACTCGGCTGCCCAGGAAAGGTTTGGGGATCTCCGTCTACGGCGCAGGCAGTGTACGTCACAATGCCTGCGCCAGGAATGGTACGGGAGGCACGCCGATGCCGGGAACAGACCCCAGGTAAGTTAAATGTTTGTTTGTTTTTTTATTTAGCTGCATTTAACCCCTGCCTGACCGCAGCAGGGCTGCAGCCAGGCAGGGGTTAACATTTTCCGGCGTATAAGGCTAAACCCTGACAATGTTCTTAAAAGTCAGGGGTCTTCTTACATGCCCAGTCTCCTTATACGCCGGAAAATATGGTAAATAAGAATAAATAAAGCCAGCCACTTTAATGCACAAACAGGGTCATCCCCATTCTCCGGTTGTGTGTGGTATTGCACTTCAGCTCCATGATGGAACTGAACTGCAAAAACTCATCCAAACTGAGGGCAGGAGTGATGGTTTCGGGAAGAAGGTAGACATGTTTTTGTAAGTCTTGATAACCTCTTTAGTCCTTACCATAGAAGAAAGCTATTTACCACTAGATTTCTCCCTTCCTTCCTTAGGGAAACCCAATCTCTAGTAACAGAGACAGCAACATAAGAAAGGAAAGTTGGGTCCTATGTATTGCTCTGTTCTGGAAAGAGAGAAAAAAACAACAACTGTGTAGCAATTTTTAAGCTCGGCTCTGTACTCCAGTAGATCTACATTGTCCCAGAAAGGTATATCAAGGCTTCCCTTTCATATGAAAAGCAGCAGTTTTTTAGTTGTTAATGTAGGGGTATCAAACTCGCGTCCCTTCAGCTGTTACAAAGCTACAATTCCGAACATGCCTGGACAGCCAAAGCTCCTCCTTTTAATCTGAAGGCTTGTCTTTAGCAGCAGTTTAGTGTAACTCCTTCCTGATAAGCTTTCATTGCTTACATAGCACCTTGCAAATCCAGTGCATCAGTAACCCCTCTCATGCCATCTATAGTAGTGTAATGTGTACAGTAAATCATATACCCAACTAATCCCTTCAAATGGTGATAATTTTGGGATTTCCTTAGTCTAAGTCCAACAAGTTATATATTTATAAAGTCACTGAGGGGCCTACACTAACAGGTTATATTGGATATATATTTATTGCCATTCCAGTCTCCAGGATATCCTTAAATGTGGAGAGACGCTAGGGAATTGGTTTGTGAACGCACCATCCCACGCCCAGTAAGTTCAATGCACAAGCCCTACTAATTAGCATAGGGCTCATGCACAGTACATGCTGGACATTGGACAGTTACCTCGCTCACCTGATCGGTACAATTTCTGTCTATGAAGTAGCGACACCTGTAGTATCAACAAAGTACTGCAATAAAGAACTTTTTATTAAAAAATGTCACAACTACAGACTAGGAGTTGTAGTTTTACAACAGCAAGAGGGACACATGCTGGTGGTACTGGCCCTATGAGGCGATCCAAATCTGAATGGCGTATTATCATCTACATATTTGTATAAAAATATGTGTCTGTAACTGTATGTTAGCGCCTACCAGAAAAGTTAACCAGCAGTGTATGTGTACTGTATCATAGTTGACCTTTTGCGTTTGTGAATGAGGCTTATTAGAGTAAAAAAGATAACAATACAAAGGTAGCACAACCAAGAATTACTGTACATCCTATAGAGGCTGGAAGTGAATGTGACACTAGTGACTAATTTACACTAATTTGTTTGTAAATATTTTGATTACTAAGAACTTCTGAGTCTCATGCGGAGTAATTATCCCCTCGTTACCGTGTGATGGTCGCATCGTTAACTCTATATGTGTAAAAATAAAATACAATACTGATCAGGATATAATTACTGGGAAGATTTTAAAAAAAGGAGAGAAAAGAGATCATCCCCATGTATAAAAATGTGATATAATTCTTCCCCATACTATATAGGTCCTCCATGCACTGCCAGTACACCTCTGACTTCAAGGTGTCCTGAGGTATCAGATACTGCTAAGGTGTTATGTGTCCATGAACTCCGCCACAGAGCAGACTTGGAGTAAGCAGGGGTGCTCTAACCAGTCTGTAGCCAGTTTACCATGTGACCTTCCTTGGACCAATACATGTCAAGAACACTCCAAGAGACCTATTGTTTTGGAGATGTCTATTCTCTATTACTTCCTTCCTTTCTTCCTTTGTCCCTCCATCCCTTCCTGCTCCCTTAATTCTCCCTCTATACTTCCCTCTCTTTTTTTATTTCTTACTTCCCTCCCCTCCTTTCCTATCTTTCTATTCTTATTTTCTTTAACATGTCCTTCCTTCCTTCCTTCCTTCCTTCCTTCCTTCCTTCCTTCCTTCCTTCCTTCCTTCCTTCCTTCCTTCCTTCCTTCCTTCCTTCCTTCCTTCCTTCCTTCCTTCCTTCCTTCCTTCCTTCCTTCCTTCCTTCCTTCCTTCCTTCCTTCCTTCCTTCCTTCCTTCCTTCCTTCCTTCCTTCCTTCCTTCCTTCCTTCCTTCCTTCCTTCCTTCCTTCCTTCCTTCCTTCCTTCCTTCCTTCCTTCCTTCCTTCCTTCCTTCCTTCCTTCCTTCCTTCCTTCCTTCCTTCCTTCCTTCCTTCCTTCCTTCCTTCCTTCCTTCCTTCCTTCCTTCCTTCCTTCCTTCCTTCCTTCCTTCCTTCCTTCCTTCCTTCCTTCCTTCCTTCCTTCCTTCCTTCCTTCCTTCCTTCCTTCCTTCCTTCCTTCCTTCCTTCCTTCCTTCCTTCCTTCCTTCCTTCCTTCCTTCCTTCCTTCCTTCCTTCCTTCCTTCCTTCCTTCCTTCCTTCCTTCCTTCCTTCCTTCCTTCCTTCCTTCCTTCCTTCCTTCCTTCCTTCCTTCCTTCCTTCCTTCCTTCCTTCCTTCCTTCCTTCCTTCCTTCCTTCCTTCCTTCCTTCCTTCCTTCCTTCCTTCCTTCCTTCCTTCCTTCCTTCCTTCCTTCCTTCCTTCCTTCCTTCCTTCCTTCCTTCCTTCCTTCCTTCCTTCCTTCCTTCCTTCCTTCCTTCCTTCCTTCCTTCCTTCCTTCCTTCCTTCCTTCCTTCCTTCCTTCCTTCCTTCCTTCCTTCCTTCCTTCCTTCCTTCCTTCCTTCCTTCCTTCCTTCCTTCCTTCCTTCCTTCCTTCCTTCCTTCCTTCCTTCCTTCCTTCCTTCCTTCCTTCCTTCCTTCCTTCCTTCCTTCCTTCCTTCCTTCCTTCCTTCCTTCCTTCCTTCCTTCCTTCCTTCCTTCCTTCCTTCCTTCCTTCCTTCCTTCCTTCCTTCCTTCCTTCCTTCCTTCCTTCCTTCCTTCCTTCCTTCCTTCCTTCCTTCCTTCCTTCCTTCCTTCCTTCCTTCCTTCCTTCCTTCCTTCCTTCCTTCCTTCCTTCCTTCCTTCCTTCCTTCCTTCCTTCCTTCCTTCCTTCCTTCCTTCCTTCCTTCCTTCCTTCCTCCCTCCCTCCATTCTTCTTTCTTTCCATCCATCCTTCTTCTTAACTCCCTTCCGTCTTCCTTCCAGCCTTGTTTCCTCCTTTCTTTCCTCCCTCCCTCCCTTTTTCTTCCTCTTCTTTTCCATTCTTACCCACCTTCCTTCCTTTATTCTTCTTCCCTCCTTTCTTCCTTCCTTGTTTCCTCGCTTTCTTGCATCCTTCCTCCCCTCACCCTTTCCCTCCATCCCTCCTTCTTCCTTCCTTTCCCACAGGGTACCTGTCCTTATGTCTCTCCCTACAGATCGCTGATGCCGGAAGATCAGTTGGTCCAGTTGGTCCACACTGGGCGAGTACTGTACATCAGCCTTATTTACCAGAATACAGCAGAACTCTCCCGGCATGGGGAAACATCCTCAGCAGCCTGATCCTCCAGCATCAGCTGTGCCTGCACGCCGATCTGTGGAGAGACGCACCGTGACAGGTCCCCTATCAGTTCCTACTTCCATACGTTCCAGCATTATGAACTAGGAATACATTATAGGAATACATTTCCCCATTGTCCGATACATATGAAGCGCTGGGAATTTGCCAGCCAATATAATTCAATGGGCAAATTGATTTGCTGAATTCTCCCTTCAATTCCTCAAAAGTGAATAATAAATCGATAATGTGTGAATCTCGCATGGACATCCCGATAAGAGGGAAGTGACAGGTGAACTCGGCGCGGAAGAGCGGGGAGAGCATCATCTAAGCTACATATAAAAACCTCATATAGGACAACCTTGAGGTGTAACTGGAGAGGTTCCAAGTCATCACCGAGTGCACGGAATCTCTGCCAGGTACAGATTACTCATTATAGCATAAAAGAGAGAGATCCTATGTGACATCACCGCCTGCACGGATAATGCGCTCCTCCGCCATAGAATAATGCACAACCTTTATTAGCTTCTCCCAGTCACTGGATACAGATTACAGTTGGCAGCCGAGCCCATGTGACTTCTATATACAGTATGCTTCCATTTTTTATCTATCTACTGTATCTATCTATCTATCTATCTATCTATCTCCTATCTATCTATCTATCTATCTATCCATCTATCTATCTATCTATCTATCTATCTATCTATCTATCTATCTATCTATCTCCTATCTATCTATCTATCTCCTATCTATCTATCTATCTATCTATCTATCTCCTATCTATCTATCTATCTCCTATCTATCTATCTATCTATCTATCTATCTATCTCTCTATCTATCTATCTCCTATCTATCTATCTATCTCCTATCTATCTATCTATCTATCTATCCATCTATCTATCTATCTATCTATCTCCTATCTATCTATCTATCTATCTCCTATCTATCTATCTATCTCCTATCTATCTCCTATCTATCTATCTATCTATCTATCTATCTATCTATCTATCTATCTATCTCCTATCTATCTATCTATCTATCTATCTATCTATCTATCTATCTTCTATCTATCTATCTATCTATCTATCTATCTATCTATCTATCATCTATCTATCTATCTATCTATCTATCTATCTATCTCCTATCTATCTATCTATCTATCTATCTATCTCCTATCTATCTATCTCCTATCTATCTATCTATCTATCTATCTATCATCTATCTATCTATCTATCTATCAATCTATCTATGTCCTATCTATCTATCTATCTATCTATCTATCTATCTTCTATCTATCTATCTATCTATCTATCTATCATCTATCTATCTATCTATCTATCTATCTTCTATCTATCTATCTATCTATCTATCTTCTATCTATCTATCTATCTATCTATCTATCTATCTATCTACCTATCTATCTATCTATCTTCTATCTATCTATCTATCTCCTATCTATCTATCTATCTCCTATCTATCTATCTATCTATCTATCTCCTATCTATCTATCTATCTATCTATCTATCTATCTATCTTCTATCTATCTATCTATCTATCTATCTATCTATCTATCTATCTATCTTCTATCTATCTATCTATCTATCTATCTATCTATCTATCTATCTACCTATCTATCTATCTATCTTCTATCTATCTATCTATCTCCTATCTATCTATCTATCTCCTATCTATCTATCTATCTATCTCCTATCTATCTATCTATCTATCTCCTATCTATCTATCAATCTATCTCCTATCTATCTATCTAATCTATATATATATATATATATATATATATATATATATATAGTATATATATATGCTATCTATCTTATCATTATCTATCTATCTATCTATTTATCTATCTCATATCTAATTATCTATCTTTCTCATGTATATTATCTACTACAGGTGTTCTTCTCTATGGTAACAGACTACAAACAAACCCTATGTAGTCTGTTGCTGCTGTCCTGCATCACCCACATCTGTCTGTCCTGTCTGGCACTAAAGGGAAGAAGAAGAAAAACATGGGGCAGATGGAGTATGTAGGATCAGACTACACACAGTTTATTTGTAGTCTGAAGCCATGGTGACGCATGAGCTGTATACACAAAACGGTCGATTAGATGATACACAATAGCTTTGTTTCTCTATTACGGATCCACTGAAGCAATATTAAACATGACTGTAAAAGTCTACCTGAGGAGGAACGCCTTTAAGTGTAACTCCGTCCCGCACTATGGAACACATTGCACCCATAAGGCAAAGGATATTAAATCTGCAAATTGATAAATATTTTAATAGGTGGAATGAAATAACTAAGGAGATTGATAATTGTATCCCAGGGTATATTGGAAATGACATATCAGGGAGAATACTGTTTATATGTTAATGAAATGCAGGGCCTTATCTTACAGGACATACAAATGAAGAATCCCTCCATAGAATTCATTACTCAGAACAAATACGCATCTCATCACCTGTTATTTCAGCTTTTTAATTAAAGTAAATGCAAATAATATCAGACTTGTAGAACAGAATGTTACCTGGCAGGAAATTCTAACAAATGAAGCCGGGCATTGTCTCTTATACATTTGCTGAAGTGTTGGTTGCACTTCACTGCTGTATATACAGAGAGTAAAATAGAGAATCTGTAATAGCGCCCCCATCTGTTGGGTGTCATAATAATCCTATTGTGTTCTCATGTGGCTAAGGGTTTTCGGGTCTCTATGGGGATAAGGGTCTGGGTGCAATTGCTCTTCGCCTCTTCACCTATTACTGGATTTACATTTCAAAACACATGGTCCACATACTCGACCCATTCTTTTGGCGAAACCTTTAAGTGTCATTGTCGTGTTTTTTGTTTGCAGGAATCAATAGTACAGGCGATTTTAAGAAACTTTGAAATTGGGTTTATTAGGCAAATATGCCATTATCTGCATTCAAAAAGACTTTCCCCAGGTCCCCCCCCCTCTCTTATTCACTGCTCATTATCAGGATATCTCGACTCTTATACATTAGTCTAGCCCTGTCTGTTCTATGGAGAGGGGAGGAGGGAGATTAGTCGCCAGCAGAGAGCAGAGAACAAAGGATTACACAGCAGGACCTGTGTGAAAGCCAGTATTCAGAGGTCAAAGAGGTCAGTGCTGACTTCAGAGGAGATAGCCCAGTGGTGTAGCTGTAAATTAACTCTTTGTTGTTTTGGTGCCTCATCTCCCTCTACCCCTCCCCTCTCCATAGACAACCATAAAGACAGGCGGGAGAGCTTCAAACTGCTTTTTCATGATAAAAATGCATTTTTCGGCTAATAAACCCAATTACAAAATTTCTTAAAATCGCCTGTACTATTGATTTAAAAAATAAATAAATAAAAGATAGTGACACTTTAAAGTTTTTTTTTCTGCCATGCACAATTATATCTTATCCATAAGACAGAGGATATCCAGCTCTGAGACACCTCTTGATGGGTCTCTCGAGGCTCCAGTCTGAAAGAAAGGGCATGGTAGTGGGGAATAAATGGGTATTTTCATCCGTAGGACAGGCGATAACAAGGTGATTGCCAGTGGTTGGACCACTGGGACCACCACTGATCTTAAGAAGGATCAATGGGGACCCCTTTGGTCTGACCCCTGCCAGACTGAAATTCCCTATCCTATGGATTAGGGATAACTAACATCTTGAGACTGAAATTCCCCTGTAAGTATGGGCACTACTGTTTCATTGAAATGGAATCTTCATGGAATATGGGGGGGGGGGGGGGGACATCTTGACTTGCTCAGCTGGCTGTATGCTGCGGCCTAGCATTCCTCGCATGTATTGCGTGATACATGTACGCACGTCATTGCGTATATAGGTGAATAAAAGATATGCTAATGCTACACACCTTGTAATTGCTCCACTATTATGTATTTTAAATTTTGCACCTGATAATCTGTACGCACCGAAACGTCCATTTCTACTGTACGTTCGTTATTTGTTCATCAATGTTCGGCAAACACGAACTGAACCGATCATTTTTTTTCTATGTTCATGTTCAGGATCCAAACCCATCGCTTATCACTATATATGAATTTGGGGGCTCATACTGTGGAACCATAGACTTTTATGGGTGTAGCATTACAACTCTGTACGGAACCTGTACGGAGATGTAATATCACTTAGGCTTTAAGGTTAGGCTGGGGTCACACTACGTTTTTGCAATTCGTTTTTTTCATCCGTGTTTTTGCAAAAAAAAAAAAAAAACAAATGGATGAATTTGTGTGCATCTGTTTTGATCCGTTTTTCCATTGACTTCCATTATATAAAAAAAGGATTAAAATGCATTTGTTTTTTTTTTAACGGACACAAAAATGAGGTTGACTGTTTTTGTGTACGTAAAAAAAAAAACTGATCCATTTTGATCCGTTTTTTAATAATGGAAGTCAATGAAAAACGGATCAAAAGGGATGCACACAAAGGCATCCGTTTTTTTCATGCATTTTTCATCCGTTTTTTTGCAAAAACTTAGCGTAAACCCAGCCTTAGACGACCTTAGAAACATTGCAATGCTTTGTAACTATGTCATTTGAATTTGAAAATAATATTTGTAAAGTCATAATTAGGATGGTCCGAACCTGGTTCGGACGGGGCTCGTACGAACCCGAACCCTCCGCAATGATTACCGCTGTCTGCCTGCTCCGTGCATCGGGCGGATCCAGCGGAAGGACCGCCTGGAAAACTGGGATACAGCCATAGCCATAGACTGTATCCTAGTTTTCCAGGCGGTCCTCCCGCTGGATCCGCCCGCTGCACAGAGCGGGCACACAGCGGGAATCCGATGCCGAGCGTTCGGGTTCAGCCGAACCCGAACCTCGGCGGGTTCGGACCATCCCTAGTCATAATGTAAACAATTTAATGTAAACAACAACAACTACTACTACTACTACTACTACTACTAATAATAATAATAATAATAATAATAATTTGACTATGGCTATCTGTGCAAATTCTTGATAAAATGCAAATTAACAGAGAATTGGTCATCTACATTTTCCCAACCTGTTTCTCCATAAAGTGCTTCCTCAAGAGGTTGCACACTAGAAATCTGTTTAGAAATGCAGAAACCTGTTAGCCTCCTGCTATTAAGGGTATAACCTTGTCTGACACTTCTGACTATGAAGAGAGGTCACCGTGTATCTGTCATAGCAAACACTCCTTTCCCTGGGCAGCTGATGTACGGCATTACCTCCAAGCTGTAAATCTGGCCGGAGAAACTGTGATCCATTTAGTACAGAATTGCTGACTTCATCACTTTTCTCAATCAATATTTTATTCTCCAGTAAGATCTTGTCAGCAGGATCAGCACTTCTTATACGAAGTTGTGTTGCTAATATAAAGCACTAGACTGTCCTGTGACAACATGGACCGGAACCAGAAGGGGAATATGAACTATAATTAGTATCTAGTGATAAATTACCTATAGCTGCCAATAAACTTGTTCAGAAATGGTTTTGACAATGAACTTTTTGATAATGTATCCCACTGATGTTGATAATGTACACCACTGGTCTTGGTAATGTACCCTACTGGTCTTGGTAATGTATCACATTGGTCTTGGATATGTACCCTACTGGTTTTGTTCATATATAGAGATGAGCGAACCGGGTTCGGGTTCAAGTCCATCCAAACCCGAACGTTCGGCATTTGATTAGCGGTGGCTGCTGAACTTGAATAAAGCCCTAAGGCTATGTAAAAAACATGGATATAGTCATTGGCTGTATCCATGTTTTCCAGACAACCTTAGAGCTTTATCCAAGTTCAGCAGCCCCCACTAATCAAATGCCAATCGTTTGGGTTCGAATGGACTCGAACCCAAATCCGGTTCACTCATCTCTAATAATGTACCCTACTGGTCTTGGTAGTGTATCACATTGGTCTTGGTAATGTACCCTACTGGTATTGATAATGTACCCCACTGGTCTTGGTAATTTATCACATTGATCTTAGTAGTGTACCCTACTGGTATTAGTAATGTACTGTACTAATATCGGTAATGTACCCCACCAGTTTTGGTAATGCATCACACTGGTCTTGGTAATGTACTGCACTAATGTTGGTAATGTACATCACTGGTATTGGTAATGTACCGTACTAATATTGGTAATGTACCCTACTGGTATTGGTAATGTATCACATTGGTCTTGGTAATGTACCCTATTGGTTTTGGGAATGTACTCCATTGGTCTTGGTAATCAGTCATGATTATGAAACACATTGGTCTTAGAAATTTACTGCAATTGATTTTGGGAGTGTATGACATTGGTTTTAGTAATGTACCCTATTGGTCTTGGTATGACAGTGTACCTCATTGTTCTTGGAAGTAAGCCATATTGGTTTTGATTTTAGCGATAAAACTCAATAGTCGTGATCTTGGTAATGTATCAATTCTTGGTTTTAGTAATGCTTTCCACTAAGGGTAGGAGGCATGTATTTAATTTAATTTAACTTGATAATGCATTAAATTAATATTGGATTTTCTTTGGTAAAACATTCTATTAGTCTTGGAAATATAGCCTATCGGTTGTGATCATGGTATTGCACCCTATTGGTTGTGATCTTGGTAGTGTACCATATTGGTTGTGATCTTGGTAGTGTACCATATTGGTTGTGACCTTGGTATTGTACCCCATTGATTGAGACCTTGGTAATGTACCCAACTGGTTGCGATCTTGGCTACATTCCCACTGGTCATGGTAATGTACCCTATTGGTTGAGATCTTGGTAATGTACCCCATTGGTTGTGAACTTGGTAATGAAACATATTGGATGTGATCTTGGTATTGTACCCCATTGGTAGCAAACTTGGTATTGTACCCTACTGGTTGCGATCTTGGTAACATTCCCACTGGTCTTGGTAAAATACCGCATTGCTTGTGGTCTTGGCAATGTATCACATTGGCTGCAGTCTTTATTAACGCATCTCACCATAGTCTTGGTAATAAGTCTTGTTCATGCACTTTTGCATCCAGAATATCCTTCATGATGGAACTAGTTACCGAACCTGCAATATGCTTTAGAAAATAGCCCCAAGCTTGTGTTTATTTCACCCAAATGTTGGGGGGAAAAGAAAAAAAGCTTAGAGTCTTATCATACATTGAACACTTTGATCAGCAAAGCATTCACACGCAGTCTAAGTAAGCTAAGCTGTATGGAAGATCCCATCTGTTTTTCTAATTACTTCCTTCAAACAGTAGCTTCACTTGTTTTTGTCCTAGAGCTTTTCTTGTTGAATCAGCAGCTGTACGCACTTACAGAAAAGTTACTTTCCTAGCTAGGAATCTATTATGCCATTCTCCTTTAATGATGAAACATTGCCAAAAATCTGTTGCTATAAACACACTATTAGAGAGGACTAAAGAATGCAGGAGCACCGGCTGCGTTTTTCCGGAACGAGATGTTTATGTTCTTTTAGTTGTTGAACTCACCTGTCCTATGTATAGGCTTAGCGACATGTCCACTTAAGAAATGACTAAGTACAGTTGTATAATCCACATTCCACCTGTATAATTTAGGCTCAAAAAGACTGAGACATAAGTCTTTCTAGTGGTTATGTCATGGAAATCTTCTTGTTAGAGATGAGTGAAATTCACTGCGAATCGGGACATCAATTCGTTAAGGTAGTTCGCAAAAAAACAATACAAAATGGCCGCTGTGTCTGGAGCATCACTGGGCAGGAAGAAAGGGATTACCTATAATCCCTAGTGCCCGTCCAATCAGCTGCAGGCCCCTCTGTGATGTCCGCACCTCCCCAGTCAGTCGGCTGTGTGTGGAAGAGAGAGCAGGATGGCAGCAGACAGAGCTGAGCAGGGAGAAACTAACAGGGATATAGTGACAGAGGGAAGAAATTTGGAGGGCTGATTGTGAGGGATTGCTTGTTGTAGCTGTCAACCAAGTGTCCAGTTTACCAAGTAACTGGGCGCCTATAGGAATTCACTGGGACCAGTGAAGACAGAGTCCATATTATGGGTACTGTAAATTTCTACTGAGTTATACCAATTTACTGGGATCATTCACTGGAGCGTGCACCTTCCATGATCAGTGCTCGCACTTCACTCTTGTCCAGGAAAAAATTTATATTACAGCGCTGATTCACCAAGGTCCACTGCTGTCCATGGCGGAAATTGGATGATTTACTGGCTGATTTACATTTTTTTAAATCGTGATCTTTCCGAATTTGTGACACTTTTACAAGAACATGTGTTAACAAATTTGCCCTTCGGTAATAGTCGCAGTATTGTAGCTACTATAGTTTTGGTTGTTTTAATGAAATTCGTTAAGTTTCGATTTGCGAATCTTAACGAGTTTGACCCAAAATTTACGAAGCTCATAAAATTAATTTCCTGCTGCTTTGTCCATCTCTAGTTGGAATCAAATGAAACTTTCTATGTGTGATGTATTGATGATCTATGTGATTATAATATTAGAGCAAGGTTTATTGGGGAACTCTGTTGGCTACCTCAAGCTTGGATAGAAGATAAGATATGGATGGGCACCACTAGCCTGGATATAAGATGAGGCATGGTTGGGCACCACTAGCCTGAATATAAGATGAGGCATGGTTGGGCACCACTAGCCTGGATATAAGATGAGGAATGGTTGGGCACCACTAGCCTGGATATAAGATGAGGCATGGTTGGGCACCACTAGCCTGAATATAAAATGAGATATAGTTGGCCACCACTAACCTGGATATAAGATGACATATGGATGGGCACATTGCATACAGGTTCCATATGTTGTCCTTCACCACGTTTACCCACAGATGTTGCAGCTCAGCCTGTAGATCAGTCACATTTGTAGATAAATGCTGGATCAGTAAAATGTAGAGATACGTGCAAGTCATGCATGCTCAAGTCCCATTGTTCAGCATTTAAATACTGGTGTTTGATGCAGCCAGTGGTTGATGCAGCTTACACTTTCCTAATATCAACCATCATTGTAGAGTTCATAGGACAATATACGCTTTAGATTGGTCCTGCCAAAATTGACCACCTTTTCTCTAACCTGCATGGAAGCCTTTACTCCATAGCGGCAAATAGTCATAGACATACCATGTAGAGATGGAGGATGGACTCTCTAATGGCCCAGTGACTGCCGATTGCTGGCAGGATAGCTGAACCTCTGCATACTAGAATTCCTGAAAAAATGAAATTTGACAAATAAATAGATCTGACACTTTTATTTGCCATAACATGGAGGTTATATGACACAATAATTTATTTAAAGGAACATTACAGGCAGCTATTTTTTCCTGATCCTTCCCAGTGGAAATTACAACACATGCATATCAGGCCTGGGAATTGAGAATTACAGCTCACGCCTGTATCCCGGTTCCTGGTTTATGGTCTCGGTAAAGAGCTATGTTAAGTAAATCAATACATCTGTATAGAGATATTCATTACAGCTAAATGGCCACATGTATAGCCTGTATATTTTATTTTTACTGTTGGGCTCCCAAGTAATTTCCATAGAGATGCAGTTTCAGAAATAAATTCATGTATTGCTTTGGAAAATCCATGTGAGTTTGCAGCGCTGTAAATTAAGGAATGCTATATACGGCATTAGAATGCAGAGTGGTATATAGAGATGAATGGGGGGACCACAGCTAAAAATCAAAATGGAGTCCCTCCTGATATTGGTTCACTTCTCCACATCCCAATGCAGCATATTCAACCCCAACTTGGTATGGTAGAGCCAATGGGCTGCTTACATGCATGGCCCCTCAGTGGACTGCTTCTTGTAGGATTGTTTCTTGGTCGTAAAGCAATGAATAGATGACCATTCACTATGGTAATTTTCACAAAATATCACTATTGTGTTTTCTTTTATATTTAACCCCTTTTGGTCATAAGGGAAAATCAATAGGATGTCTTTAGGCGGGAGTATCTACAATGAAGCACCACTTTAAGCCCAATTGAACATGACTATTATCATGGTAACTAAGCCCCATGCAGCAGACATTCCAAGTTTCCAACCATAGACGTGTCTAAAGTAATGTTGGGTGAGCAGGCTCTATAAAACATAGTGATCGATCGAGCTTCGGGGGGGGTGCTCGACGAGCACTATGCTTGACTGAGCGCATCATGATGCTTGGGTTACCGCAAGACATATTAGAACATACCGCCGGAGTTCTAATGTTTCTTGCAGTAATGTATTCCATTTCTTATATCTAATTTTTGTATATTTTGTCCCTTGAAGGGATGTATAAATGAAAAAATGTCAAGACGTTATTGCAAGACACATTGAAACTCTGGTGGCATGCTGTCAATTTACTTATACATCCCTTGAAGGTGAACCGGACACTCTCAGCTTTGCCAAGTCTCCCCTTGATTTCAAAGGCTTTGTTACTTAAGTTGAGCCCTCGAGCATTGAAAAATGTACGACTCGAGTAATGGTGTGGTCACCTAAAGTTGCTAGTGAAGACTTCTTCATTGGGTCTTATTCCTATATCAATTATTGTGACCATGCCAGACGTAAAAAAAAAAATACCAAAACTTTCGATATATATATTTTTGACCATATTGACCATCTGATATTATTTGTAACCATCTGTTGAGACCCCACCAATCACTAGAAATGCTCGCTGAATGCTGTATCTCCTATCGGAAATCTGAGCACATGAAATATAGGTTTATGCCATGAAATTTTTATAGAGAAGCCTTGATACTTTCATGGTGTCCATAGTTTCAGAAACGAAATGAAAGGATACGGCACTAAGCGGAGGCCTACTGTTTCTTCATTCTTGTGATCTGTGTCGGTCTTAGCAGTCAGACCCCCCAACAAATCCCAATGACGTTATAAGTTGTATAAAAATGTAAGTGCATTTTAAGGGAGCAGAGGTGTCTCATTATTTCCTTGATTTCACCCATAATCTGCTATGCTTTTGGAGCAGGGACGTTGGTAGGACCAAAAAATGATCAGATGATCTCCAAGGCGTCTACTAATTTCCCCCAAAAAATGATGTCTCTTTGGCACCGGAGCACTGGAGAAGAGAGCAGTCTCTTGTGACTAGAGAAAAGCACAACGATGGCTGAAGAACTTGGAGTCCTGCATCCAGCTTCTTTGGCCATCGGTCTTCAAATGCCAAACGACTTTAGCATGCACTCATCTCTCTTTGTGACTACATGAATGATTGTCAAGACTGGGACTTGGGGAGCCAATGCCTCCTCTTTCTTTCAATCAGAACTTTGTATTTAACCGTAAGCCTTCAATAAAAACATTTACCGTTAACAGGCTAGGTGCAGCATCAAACGGCGCTGATACAAGCCCTGAATGGCAGAGCAGGGAACTGATAGTTCCCCGTTCTGTCATTCTACTTGATACAGTTTCAGTCTGGGTTGTGTGGCAGTTGTGTGGAAATCAGCTATAGATCCAGGGTTTGTGCCCTAGATTACCAATTCTAGTGATGCCGCTGTTCTGGAGTAACTAATAAAGGTCCACAATCAGCTGTGTAAATTGTAGGAACTGGCCATAAACTTTATAATAAATTCAGCCAAACCTGATGCTCATGGTGACTTCATGGTGACTCTCTACCGATTGATGTCAGTGGAGATAAGGGTTAGGGGTGATGGATTTCCACTTCCCGACTCTTTTATTTTTGAAGGGGTAAGCTGGAACCAGAGCTAGCTGGCTGCTATTTACCCCCCATAGAGTAAACATGAAGATAGATTTGTACAGTCTCACTACATATGGTACCTAGACATGTACAAAGCAAATACATAAGAAGGAACTCAAAAATATGTGATACGTCAGATCTCTATGTAAATGAACGCTCTTATGCTCCGAGCTGATGTGGGATGTAATGTGAATGCCCCGAGCATAATGACACTTCTGCAACATGTAGAAATGTGTACGGTGATCAAACATTGTGTCCGTGAAGTAGCTTCATTTCATGTGAGGCATATCCCTGAGCTAGGCATGATGAAGCCGACACAGTTCCACCTAAACCTCGGTGTAGCGCAGTTCATTAAGGAGATGCAAATGCTCAATCATCACATCTCAGCTGTTTCTAATGACCCAGAAGCATCTGGTAACTTTCATTATAAATAATCACTTGATTCAAAGCAATGTCATCAGGAAGATTTTTTTCCCCCCTCTCTCTCTTTTTGGTGCGCTTTGAAAATGAGGCGCGTTGCAATCAACATTTTGGTGAAACTGCTGCCATCAGAATCCTAAAGATGGGAATTGGGCCCTATTTAAAGCCTGTCTGCAGATTGTGCTGCTAACAGTATAAAATCTCTATAAAAATGTTCAAGGACATTAAAGGGGTACTCCGGAGAAAAATATTTGTAATTTACTTCTATTTTAAAATCTTAAGCCTTTCAGTACTTATCAGCTGCTGTATGTCATGCATGAAGTGGTGTATTCTTTCCAGTCTGACATAGTGCTCTCTGCTGCCACCTCGGTACATGGCAGGAATTGTCCAGATCAGTAGCAAATCCCTAAGGAAAAGGAGGAGTTTTTCAGAAGAGCCATATGCCCAATGTAGCCCTTGTACTCAACCAGAACTTTAGTAGAATTCTCTCGTGAAGTGATACTCGTACTCAGATTTAAACTAAGTCTGGCCGCCTTCTGCCCCCTGGTATTGTCGAATCTGTGCCAGGTGGGTAACATGAGCCCTAGCCGTCGTTTATGTGTAGCTAAATGCCCGAGGTTTCCCAGTTATCTGCACTGCGCAGTAGGATATGTAGACCTTTCTATAACTGTAGCTTTGTCCTACTGGGATCTATTGCTTCAGGAGTCTGTCCTGTACTTTTTTGACACGTTCCTGGCTTGGGCTAGGGTGTTCCTTGATGGCTGCTTTCCCCTACTTGTTGCTTAGCAATGCATAGTGTAAGTAATAGTTGCTTTAGAGGCATCTGTTAGTGGCTTAACTACAGCAGGAACTGTCTTGTTTGTGTCCTCTCTCACTGAAAAATCTGACAACCAGTGTAACTCCTCCTACAGGGGCCTTTGTGTACCCTCCTGTCATTGTTGGGACTGAGTGTGTGCAGAAAGAGGCATAAGAGATTAGGATAGAGAAGAAAAAGCACCTATGATAGGTCAGTATAAAACACTTGATATAGAAACTTAACCCATTACCTTCCTTCAGGTGTGCAATAGTAATAATGAATACAGTATATACATAAGAAATACTGACACCTGGTGCGGAAACTACAAACTTCATCCACCACTTTTTAACTTGAGAACATTAGGACAGGTGTATAAGAGAAACGCTAGTAGTGGGACACCACAGACGGTCAGGAGACCCTTACGCTGATGGCCATAGAAAAGACGAGCAAATCAATATATCATGGCGTTGGGTGAGAAGGGGTAAATATGGGTCCAAATGTAAACCACCATTGTTCTTTATCAGATATACTTGTCGAAAGTGCCTCGTTTGTAGGCATGTAGGAGGCGTATTAATATAATAAACCTAATAACACACCTAGTAATAGTAATAACATAGTAACAATAGTGGATATATTCACACTGTATTTAGATGCTATGTGATATCGGCTATTTAGCTCATAACCAGGTCATCCATATGTTAAATCCGGGCACATGGATGATAGCGGCTCGGTGACCCACACTAATACATTTTACATCTTAATTTGGCAGGAGAAGGCTCGGGATTAACTAAAATTGCTGCGAGGTTAAACTAACCACATGATTGGTATTTTTTTTATTTATGTCTACAATAGAAATTACCCCTCCAGCCATCAAGTACCAAAGTATAAAAAAGAGAGACATATATAAATAATACAGCGATAGCTGGAAAGGCTGGAAATTGTTAGGCAGGGCTAAATGAATAAAGTTTAAGTTGAAGTTAATGAGAACAGTGGATTCCCCTCAGCAATACGTAGGCAAAAGGACACAGACTACCACTAGGTACAGAAATCATTAAAATATTCTGCATGAAGGAAAGTCAAGTAATATATTTCCAACCTGCAGGGCCCAAGAAGTAGGAAGACATCAGCGGGAGAAAGGGAAGGAAGGGATGATGCAAAGTGATTGGAAATAGCACAGACGGTGTTTGAAGTGATCGAGTAAATATTGGGTCAAGATGAAAGGAAGAGCTAAGATGTACAAGGAACAGATCAGGAGCAGAGCTAGAGGGGTATGTGCCCTAGGACAGGTACCTAGACAGTGCTAACAAGCCATATTACTTTAGATAAAGTGCTTAAAGGGAACTCGTCACTATGAAAATGCTACCTAAGCTATCAGTATCAAGTTATAGAGCAGGAGGAGCTGAGCTCATTGATATATATCTTCATTGGAAAATATTCTGTATAACTTGATGTTTCCAGGCTAAAGAGTCCAGTCCATTGAGTGACACCGCCCACTGGACTCCTTATAACAGAATGATCAGGGACTTTAATTAACATTTAACAAGTTATACCGAATCTTTTCTCATAAACATATATATCAATCTCCTCAGCTCTTCCTGCTCTATAACATGATGAAGATAGATTAGATAGCATTTTTTCAGTGACAGGTTCCATTTAAAGGGAACCTTGCAGGTTTTTCATACTGCCTGAACAATGGGCAGAATTAAACAGAGTCAGGGTTTGGTTATACAGCATAGCATGATTTACTCTGGAAATTACACAAAATCCTAGTTTTGAAAGCAGACGAGATGGGCTGTCCATCAACCGGATCATGACGTTGGCTCTGCTGGAGATCATGGATCCCGGAGCCCTGCGGGGGTCCCAGAGTGGCGATCCAACACCGGAGAGGCATGGGGAGAGGTGAGTCTAGATAGTTTGGTATGTTGTCCCCTGCCCCTGCATTCTGAAAATGTATTTCTGGTGCCCGGACTTGTCCTTTAAGGAGAAAATGAACGTGTGTACCTTGCATTTCTACAGGAATGTTTATTTGGGAAGAAAAAAAAAAAAATCTGAATTTTTTCCCATTTAATTTTATAATTAATTTCTATGTTTATTGTTTCTGCGCTGGAGAAATGTCAGCTCACACTTGTCACTTCTAGCTACATTTTACAATTTATGTGACTTAAAAGTTCTACAGTCACTCCTTCATCCCTAAGATTTATTTTTTTTTAAACAAATATTTTGAGTTGATGTAGTCTGGCATCCAGTCTTCCCAATGTCCTTTAATATGTGCTTCATTCTGGAGGCGGTCTTTGAACGCCGCACTTGGAGGATAGTCACCTAGATTTTGTTTTAACGTTATAGCCAGTAAACAAATCATGGCTATGACACAAACCAATGTTGAAGAGATGAACATTTTGGCTTTACATAACATCTCTCAAAAACATCAAAGGAAATTATTTTGTATATAATGAAAGTAGAGGAAGAAATTATGGAATCACTCAATGAACCAATAATTTTGCCTAAGTACTTTACTGTTCTTCCACTGACTTGAATTTTAAGAAGTCTTATCATCGATTTTTTACATTAAGCTGCTTCCATCTCTTTCGATGAGCAGTGACAGATCGGCTTTACATGATTGAGCATTTTTATGATCCAATTTTTCACATTTCCATCATAATGTAAACTTTTCATGAAGAACAATTTAAAAAAAAAAACTACAGTAGCCCACGGCTGGCCGTCTAGTAGCGCCAACGGTGTCCCTGACAACCCCCCCCCCCAGTTGTTAGGGGCAGGCCAACAGCATCCATGACGACCATCCCAGACAGTAACTAGGGGAGCGCTGACGGCATCCCTAGTGATGTATGCCGCAGCCGAGGCCGTGCTCTCCCCGGCCAGGTGTCTCAGATGTCCTCCATTATTGTAATTGCTGACTGGCAGGTGCAGCTGCCAGTCAGCTTCAGTGTTCTCTGGGAGACTATGGTCCCTGCCCTAATCAGGGCCGGAACTTCAGCTCCCTTAAAAACCCCTGCCTGTCTGTTCCTCCCTGCCTGTAATAGAGCCTCATAGAACCTAATAGTACCTTGTTTCTGATTGTTATACTGGTTTATTCGACTTTCTGGCTTGACTTTGTAACTATTCCTTGGACTTTGTTTTTGTATCAAGCAGACCGCTAGTTGCTGACCCAGTCCTCTTACCTTGAGCTTTTGTGTTTTTGTCTGTCTTGTCCTCGTTTTGTGTACACTTATACAGGCTAGGTACAGTCGACCAGTTGTCCGCTGCCGCCTAGGGCAGTCAAGGCAATTAGGCAAGGACAGTGGGGCCAATGTCAGTGCCAGGGCACCATCTGTCTCTTGTCATCTAGGTCCCTAGCCCTGATACCAGCATCATCAATACAACCATTTGGATCCAATTCTTCACACTCCATAAGCCTTTTCTTTAGCCCCATAACCTTGTTTTCTCATTTTAGCTATTAATGCTGTTTTATCTTTTGACATTTATGCATTTAAATCATACAAATTTCAGCTGATTTTACCTGCTTTCATTCAGACATAAATTTTAGCAAAAACACAAAAGGAAACGCTGTGGTAAAAAACGCCCACGGCCAGATGTTAACTGTAAGACGATGGAATTTTATCAATATATTTACTTAATTGTTTTTTTTTTTGTTTTGTTTTTTTTTTGGAGGAGGGGGGGGGGGGTTGCGACATTTTTCTGTCCTCCGTGCCTTTTTGTGGGGATTTTAAGGATTTAGTGTTTTTTTTTTAAAAAAAAACCACACCAAAGCTGTGTGTGAAGCTACCCTTCTTCTGATTTCTGTTTCCCCTAATTTTTTTGTTGTTGCCATTTTCAATTTTCCAGACATATTGCTTTGCTATTTCTATCCTATCTTCTCTGGTTTACCCTCATATTTCCCTTTCATAACCTTCCCATTTATATTACAGAGTACTGCATTTTACACACAGCTGACTGGGAACAACTAACATCTTTTGCCACATTCTATGTGTGATTTTCTTAAATACCATAATAATGATTTCCCTTGAAACAACTGACAACTCTCAGGTTGTCTCCATGTACATGTGTTTAATCCATACAATTTAGCTAAGAGGAGTATCTCTATAATATAGAATTTTTTATAGTCCATACAAGAGTGATACACCATGCTTTACTTTTACTCCCTTTAGAAATTAGCAAATCTGTTTAAAAAACAAAAAAACAAAAAAGTATTTCTCCTTGATTCTCCTTTTTCTTGCTTTTTTTTCTCTTTTATCTCACATGTCGTGCTGTTTTGATCACTGGTTATGATGTGCATACCTTTCCTTCTTACACTATGTATTGTTATTGTTACTTTACTTTAGAATATGCTGCTTGGACTGTTCTGGTCTATTGCTTTCAGCTCTGATTATTACCTTGCCTTTGCTCTTCAAGTGGCTATTGTCATGCATCATCTTTGTTCTTTGTACTATTTAAAAAACCTTAATAAAAGATTTCATGGAAAAAAGGAAAAAGGAACTGTGTTTCACCACTAAGGCAGTTACTTAGAGAACTGTATTTCCTTCATGCACATATTCTGGATGGATGGAAGGTGGGCTCTCAGAATCATCTCTTCTGGTGGTCCCCAAAGAAACTTAGTCTGATGCTTAAGCTTGGTCTTAAAGGGGTTGACCAGGACTAGATAAACATTACAGCTTTCTTCCAGAAACAGTATGACTCTTGTCTCTACAGTAGTTTGGGTGCAGATTTTGAAATTTCATTTAATTGGAGTGTATAAGCCTAATTGCAAAACCCCCAAAACATCAAAGGCAAATAAAAACGATTCACATCTACAGTCAAAAAGAGCAGGAAAGAAAAGGCTAAATTATTTTTTTGTAGCCATTTTCTATCTCCCCCCCATTAAACACACACAAACTGGAGGAGAAAGGGATTCTTACCCAGAATCACAAAACATAACTCTTGTTCCACTCTGTCACTCCAGCACTGAGATATAGGCTTTAGAAGGTTTATGTAAATTAGGGGGGGGGACTAATAATAATATAGATATAGGGGTTTTAGGAGAGAAGGGCGTAAGCGTTGCTGGGGCTTTTGCAGTCCTGTAGGTTTTATCTCCTAATTTACCTAAAATTTCTAAAGCTTATATCTCAGCGCTGGAACGACGGACTGCAATAAGAGTTCTATCTCTTGATTTAGGGTGAGAAGCCACATTGTGCACTGCCTTTACTTTATCCAGCAAAATGTTGCTGACAGGTCTGCTTTAACTAAACCAACAATACCCAATCTATAATAACTACCATACAACTATTCACAACTTTCTCAAATTGTATTTATATATTTATTTTTTCTTCAAAATAAAAAGTACGGCTGCAAAATGTTGACCTTTTTTGGAATATGGGGGATCTATTAATGCAATTGCTAAACCAATTAAAATATACAAAAAATGTTACTTATTCAGGTTTGGTAAATATTTTAGCAAGTATAGGGGATAGGTAGATTGGCGGGGATCTTCACTGATCAAATGGGTAACCCACAGTCTCCTTTCATCCCCCAATGACAATGTATTATATAGGGCAATGGCTGTCTAAGACTTATCTTTAGGAAAATAAGAAGCTTTACGGGAGCACCAACTGAACCCTGCACATGCAGCTCAATATGTCAGCATGTCTTCTATAACAAAGTTCCATAACAAAGTTCCATAATTCCACCATCATAAATAAGTTCTAAACCACTTAACAAAGTACTCCGGGCTGAGGTTACTTTCAGTGTACGGCAGGGGAGGGGGTGGATATAGAAGCCACTGGTCACTTACCAACCTGGTTCCAGAGTCGGGTCCAGCATCGCGCCGCCCCGTTCTCCCGTCCAGCTGCCACTTCCTGGTCTGAGCTGCGGCTTGAGACGTGATGTCTCAAGGCAGCTCAGCCATTCAGCGGCTGAGGCGGGACTCCGCTATGACCGCTGAATGGCTGAGCTGCCTTGAGACATCACGTCTCAAGCTGCAGCTCAGACCAGGAAGCCAGACAGAAGAACGGGGCAGTGTGATCTGGGACCCAACACTGGAACCGGCGAGGTAAGTGACCGGCGGCTTTTTATCCACCCCCTCCCTGGCCATACACTGAAAATAACCCCAGCCCGGAGTACCCCTTTAAGGCCTTGAAAGGTATCTGAGCTGTAAACAAAACTTTTGAACTGTCCTAGGAACATTTCAAAATTTTGATAAATCAGGGTATGTAAAGACCCTAGCTAATAACAAGAATAAACAAGGAGGGAAGCGCATTACCATGCACTTCACTCCTCGCTCTATGTTTAAGTGACCGAGATGGCCCCATAGACTTGCATTGGGAGTTAGTATCAGTCACGCGACAGAGAGCTGGAAAAAACCTCGCTTATTGTGGACCTCTCCCAGTTCATTCTAGTCATTAGACCCCAACTGATCAAAACTCTTAGGTATTTGAGCTTAAAAATAAACTTTTGACAAGTCCTAGGGACATTTCCAAAAGTTTTGGGTCAGACTGTTCAGACCTTTATGAATGTTTTTTTTTTTTTTTTCAGAAACAGCACCACATTAGGTGGTGCCCGGTGTTAGAGCTCATACTGGTTCAAGTTCGTACTAGCTGCATTAGTTGACAACTGTGACCGTTTCTGGAAAAAAAAAGCAGACCTTGCCTGAGCCCTTGTATTTTCTTCCACAATAGTTTTTAAAAAAATTTTTAAATCTGTTACAATAATAATTTTAACAATAGAATTCTCCGTTCACTTAGAGAGTACAAAACACATTATCAGCCAATCAGTGCCATGCAAAGGTGTATTTTGTTATTGAATAATTTCAAACAATGTATCAACCTTCGAATGACAGGCAAAATTAATGGACGACACTGGTCTGCGAGATACGTCATCTCTGCATTTGTTCCGTCTCGTTTTCATGCATCATGTGGCACAACAATTGTATCGACATCTGCACCTTTCCGGAACAGCTGTGCTACAACGGAGCAAATCAATGCAATGCAATGAGATCTGAAGGAATGTAAGATTTATTACTCATGTTTAATTAAGGCTGATAGAGATAACCCTTTAATGGGAGCAACAGTCAAACAGCAAATCTTATTATGTAACCAGTTGTGTGTTATAGGTGGATTGTAAAGTGGGTATTTTTGCCCCTTGTAACAAGAGCTTAAAACTCATTAGAGGCATAGCTAGTAGTGTTGAGCAGACTTGCTTGGCATTTTACTCCTAGTGGCTGGAGAAGTTGGATGCTTCCCTAGGGCTGCCAGAAAAACATGCATACAACCCATGGCTGTATCCATATTTTCCAGGACACCCTTGTACGGCTGCAACTTTTCCAGCCTTCGGGAATCAAATGCCAAGCATTTAGATTCAGAGAACATTGATGAACATAACATCTATAAGCTGCTCATAGTGCTGGCCAATATTACAAAAATATATGGCGGTACCTTTGGAGAAGGATTCCGTTCTTGATCAACCAACTGGTAATGTCCATAATTTAACTGTCAGGACAGGGGAGGTAGGGACAAGACACGCCAGTGAGCTCTAATGCTGAGCCCACCCACTGTCCCTACCTTCTTGCCTCAAACAGCCCTAGGTAGCCACAGACACCCACGAAGGCGGTCCCTGCTCTAGAATAGGTGTTACACAGAACACCGCCAGACAAAGGAAAGTCGACAAGCCAAAGTCTAAAACCAAACAGGCAACGCAGTACAGAATCAGCAAACAATCGGATAGTCAGAGATCAGGCAGGAGGTCAGATAAAAGGCAAGCAAGCAGAGGAAATAGGAACGGGGATTGCAGGAATAGACAGGGGGAGCTGGGATCAGGGTGTGAACCTTAATAGCCAGCACTGAGAGACTGGCTTATCTTTCTTTTATGAGGATCAAGAGCCCGGTCCGGGTCCCTATTGGACCGGCGCTCTGATCCTCTAGGTTCTGGACAGGCAGAGAAACAAGTCAGTCAAAAGACTTGCTCAGCTGCAGTAATCAAGAGTTGCAGAGCTCTGAGTAACTCCTGCATTGCATGATGCTGAGAAGCAATCGGGTGTGTCACACAATAGCAAAAAGGGGGCCTGGCCCTGTTCACACCAGGCTACTGCACATTTCTCAAATCAACTCTGTACTGTCACTCTCCATGAGTCTTCATACAAAATTACATTAAAAATATGTCTTGTAATGGTGTGATCTTCTCTAAAGGTAGGAAATATGAAACATTAAAATCTGGTCTAGATGATGGTCTTATGTAGAGTATAAGTATAGGATAAAAGAGGAATGATCCAATGACAAAGTTACCCCTTCTTCATATCTTGATTCACAGTTCCAAAACTATAGAGCCTCCATGTGTTTCTGTATATGAGTAGACTAATTCCCTATTGGAGACAACCATCCAAAATAGTCTCGTAATGGGATGATCTCTAATAGAGACAGAAGAGGAATGACCAAATAGCAAAAATCCCAACTTGCAGTTACCCCATAGATCCATCATCCTACATATTAGCCTTGTAAATCACAGCCCAAAAAACCATTTACAGCTATCAAGTTTAACTGGCCAACTGGGATACCAAAAAATCTTCCAGTGGGCACGGTTTTTGGTATGTGGGTTCAAAGCTCCAGAAGTTCTTTTGGAGCCTATCACTTGTAGTTTGGTTCAAAGACAAACAAAAGAATGTGATATGTCATGTACAGTATGAACAAGATTTAAGGTGGACGTGAACCTAAACATATATTGAAGGTAGACAATTTGACCTTTGTAGATTGAAGGAAGGCACATATAATTATTTCCTCTAGTAGACCCAAGAGACACTCCAGTAAGAACCTAAATAGCTATTTGGTAGAACCTAATTCTACATCACATTGTGTTCTCCATGGATTCCATTAGACTCTAACTAACCCTACCGAGATATCTCAGCTCAATGAGCCATCACGGGGCCCACAAGAGCAGTTCAATAACTATTTCTACCTCACTGCATCTCGATACTTCTAAATCCGGCAGAGCTACCACCACAGTTAAATAGTCAATGGCTTCCTTGGGAATATTTTATCAAGACATATCTTAAAAACGACTATATTTCCCAGTTCTTATTGTTTTACGGGAGGAAATTCCAGAGGCTACAGATTCATCAACTCCCCAGAGACTCTGACATTGTCTACATTAATAACATCCCAAAGTCGATCTTCTCCTTCTTTTTATAAAGTGTGCATGGTTTTTTTTATGCATAAGTCCCGGGTTTAATGGGATTTCCACTGCTCCCTTGGTGGATGTCTCAAGATGAATTTCCTCCGAACACTCATTGTACAAGCTCCTGCTAGGATCGGTAAACAAATTGCCACTATGGTTTTTTGATAAACTAATCTAGGCCACCGGCAGAAAGCGCTATATATAAAATCGAACCACTAACGTAATGATATTGAGATGAGGACAAAAAAAAAAAAGAGGTCAACTCTCTGCACCATCATCCTTCATTTGGAAATTGTTTTGGTGCCGTTCAGGAATAATTTATGACACTTTTTGACAATTTTTTTTTTTTGCCTTTTTTTTTTCAAAATCATCTCCATCGGTTTTATTTACAGCAGGGGATGAGGAAGTAATGGATTCTTTCATGCTATGTTGACTGCGTTTTATGGAAAAAAAAAATACAGATTCAAGCCACAGTCCCTGACTCACAATCAATAACACTAATAAAAGTGCGTTAATATTTTTCTTCGCGTTTCGTTGAAATGTATGACTTTGTTCCAACGCTAAAAAAAACAAAACGACAGACTGGGATAATTTAAGGAACATTAGAAAGGAGGGAGGGGAGGAGGTAAAATAACACATTTAATGGCGGATAGAATATATACTTTTTATTTGTGGCTTGTTTACACTACTAATCAGGTGTTTTTATGGCTCGGGGATAATATATGAAGACTTTCTGTCACCGAGACGGACACAGCATCAATCCCTTTTATGCTGCTATCGGCGCCGGTGACGTGATATGGCTATGCAGCAATACATTGGCCAATGTGAATCCTGCTTGAGGCAGAAGGGAAAAAAAACATATACGTAATATAACATTTAACGAAATATGTCTGTACGCGGCAATCTTTGTTCTGTGTTAGAAGTAAAGAGTAATGCCCGAATTCAGAGCACACAGAGGTATACACAGGGCCCCAAGCAGCTTTCAGGTCTTGCATTATTGATCCCTACCACACCACACTGACTTCCTGATGATGAGCGAGCCAATGGCTCCACCACCATCAGGACGTTTAACAAATCCAATGTCTTACATTTCTACGATGGACTTACATTCCTCGTATCATATCTCCTTCTAGACTTTAGACTTACAAAAGTAATTTTTTTTTAACCTTTTTGTTCTAATTTTTTTTATTTCTAGCAGTCAAGATCAAGAGGTGTCAGATAGTGTTGAGCAAACTTGCTGAAAGTTCCGGGTCGACAACATTTGCCCAAACCTGAATGTTCAGCATTTGACTCCGAGCGTCTAGAGAAGTTGGATGCCGCTCTAAGGAGTCCTGGAAAACATGGATACAGCTACAGGCATGGTAGATGGGGGGCCCAATTACAGATTTTGTATTGGGCCCCAGGATCTTCACTTGCTACTAGTATTTAAGGGAATGTGTCACCTAAAGTTTTTTTTCTTACTGATCAGAGATACTACGACATGTTCTTTTTTCTAAACCTGTTTCTATTTTTTTTTTGTAATTATTATTTTTATTTCATCTTTAGTACATTATTATGGGGGCTGCCATCTTACCTGAGCTACTTTTAACAGCATTTAGAGATATGCTTTACAGCAAGTCCCGCCTCCTTGTTCAGATGCTCCCCCCCCCCATGGTTTAAGAAGGCTTGTCATGAACTGAACTTGTATCTGAGGAACTATAGTGTCCAGTGATATTTTATGGCAGATCTATTCCATTTGTTCTGTGACCTTTGCAGGGAGGAGGAGACTATAACCTATTGTGAATGACCTGATCCTGTCTTATCTATATAATTGTGTCAGCCTTCATTATAATCCTGTCTGTCATGATAAGGAGGAGACTGATGAAAAGATTTCTCCACAGAACAAGAAATCTCAGATTATTATTAGTTTTAGTAGCCACAGTGAGACACTGCGATATTTCAGGATAATTTTATAATATACACATAAAAATAGAAACAAATAGAAAAAAAAAGTCACCATACTATAAACGTTATATATATTTAACATAAAAACTTAAGGTTATTTTATGATAACACATTCCCTTCTGACACTTTTTTTAAATTATTTTTTAATTTTTTTAGTCGCGTAACTTTGTATATGGTATCTAACAAACATGGCGGCAGTAGTGCAGGACAGTTGGATTAGGAAAGCGATGCTTTGGTTACAGGATTACCCTACTGGACTGGGGATTCACACTGTTCTCTATCTATGTGACAGTGATTGGAAACAATATAATTTTCCAGCCGGTTGGGCATCCATCGGTCATGGATAATTTGATCAGAACTCAAAAGAAACAGAAAAGACATAGCAAATACGAGGTTACATAAGATTTTTTTTTACTTTTTTTATTGATTGGTGGTAAATTGAATAATACAAAGTAAATGCCGGTCTTTTGTCTATATCTAGATTGCCAGATGCCGGATACCTTACTAAACACTGTTGTATATGTTCAAAGTGCCAGCACATCGTGATGTTAAAGGGGAACTCCAGCAAATAAATTTTCTTTCAGATCAACTGGTGACAGAATTTACCAGAGATTTGTAATTTACTTTCAATAAAAAAAATCTCAAGTCTTTCAGTACTTATCAGCAACTGTATGTCCTGAAGGAAGTGATGTATTCTTTCCAGTCTGGAGAGCAGGAGAGGTTTTCCATAGGGATTTGTGACGGTTTCTGTAGCGGACAGAGATGGCAGCAGAGAGCACTGTGTCGGACTGGAAAGAATACACCACTTCCTGCAGGACGTACAGCGGCTGATAACTACTGGAAGACTGGAGAATTTTTTATAGAAATAAATTACTAATATTTAGCACGTTCTGACACCAATTGATTTTAAAGTTTTTTTTTGTTTTTTTTTGCTGCAGTACTCCTTTAAAGGAAAAGTCAGGCAATTTTTTCTTAAGGTATTGTATTGCCCCCAAAAAGTTATACAAATCACCACTATACACTTATTATGGGAAATGCGCTTAAAGTGTTTTGTTTTTTTTTCGCTGCACTTACTACTGCATCAAGCCTTCACTTCCTGGATAACATGGTGATGTCACTTCCTGGATAATGGCACTTGAGGAACACTGAGCATCCCCCTGCCATCATCCTCTGCAGCAGCCACAGCCCGCACAGCTCTGGGAGTCGGGTCGTGACATCACATGTTATCCAGGAAGTTACATCACCATGTTATCCAGGAAGTGACATAACCCTGTTATGCAGGAAGTGACATCACCATGTTATCCAGGAAGTGACATCCCCATGTTATCCAGGAAGTGACATCACCATGTTATCCAGGAAGTGACATCACCATATTATCCAGGAAGTGAAGCCTTGATACAGTAGTAAGTGCAAGGAAAAAAGCTCTTTATAAGCATTTCCCGTAATAAGTGTATATTGGGGATTTGTATAAATTTTGGGGGGCAATACAATACTTTAATAAAAAAAAAATTCCCGGACTTCTCCTTTAATGCAACCTGAACAAAGTAACCTATTATCACATACCTGTTTACACTCTATATCTTCTTAGTATAAAGAGAAAGAATTTGTATGTCGCAAAACAATATGTTGGAAGATGAAAGTCAGCCGCTTCAAGGTCATTTACAGATTTTTGTAATTTTTGTCAACTCGGTAAAACTACCTGCGCTGGGTTCATTTGCATTTCCCTTTCTTCTCGGCTTTATGTTTACAATTGCGTTCTTTTATCAGTATATAAACACATCTGTTGTCTGCGCATCGGCTGGGATGTTTGCACACAAGCTCTCGAGAGTCATTCTACTTGAATAAATAAATATGGCTACGTCTGGAACGCTGGTTCCCATCAAATTTCTGCTAAATAATGGAACGCCTCTCACCGTGCCAAATCCTGCTAGTTATTTCTTTCCTCTAACTATTTATTTATTACAGTCAACTTTTTACTCTTTATATTCACAAACAAACACAAACAGTCTATACCCAGGGAGAGTTTTAGGCTGCGGCTACGTGGTCGCATCTGATTGGTGGAATACTCTTGAGTCTTGTTTTAGCAAGTGCCATGATGACGATAGTTGTGAGCGTCTTAACAATAACGGCAAGCTGACATTGGTTTTCCCAGTTGTTGGGAGGCACAAATTTTAGAGGGGTATTTCCATCTGGATTACCATAGTTGTTGGGTCCATCAAGGTAAATATTTTTACAAAAACATTCATTTGCCATTACAAATCCATCGGGCAAGCGGAGGATACGACAGCCATATGCTAGGGAGAAGGGGCGAATCTGCGCCTTCTCTCTGGCGTACGCTCCTGCTGTACTTTTCATAAATGTCCCCCTATGTCTCTATAAATCTCTATTTATATATATACCAGCCAGATCACTACTTTTAGAGCACAGATATGTTTGATGACCTAGAAAAGAGCTGTCAACACTGGGAGGGAAAGAGCAGCATATCAGGAAAAAGAGACAAGTTTGGTAAATAATTGTATTATCAAAAATATTTAACTTGACGAACCCTACAAGTATAACCATGTTAGTTGAAATGGTAATTCCTTTACCCATAGGCCTCTCCTGGTCTAGTAGTGTCCCATGCACATGAGGCTTTCCTGCCACCTCACAACCCTGCCGGTTACACACTCATGCACTACTTTTCCTTCACACACCCACTTGTTTTGGCTTTTATTACCTTTGTTGCCACCCCCCAAGCATGCAGACAACCTGTGTCTCTTGGCTTCCGTACGACGGAAGCTGGAACAAGTGAACATCCAACTTTGTGCACAGAAACCCCTGGACTCTCAGGCCCGTTCACACTATAGAAAACAGGTGGATATTCCAAGCAGAACCCCCGCCCGCGGTCAATTCTTTGAGCCAAGGTGCACGAGACATCCCATTGAAAAATATAGCAGGCGGGATTCTGAGCGGAGTCCATGGACTGGGGTTCCGCTTGGAATTTCCACCTGTTTTCCGTAGTGTGAAGGAGCCCTTAGACATGTTCTGTATTGAAAAGGATTACAATGTTACCATATCAGTATTCTGCAATAGGAAACAAGTTGCCACCATTGTGAAACAGTCATATATTGTTTGCAATGGTGGCAAGGTTGTTCCCCGAGTAGTTTCCCATAAGAGAATCGTGAAATTGTGCCATTGTAATCCCATGGCTTTACTGTTCCCACAAGGACACATGTTTTTGCATTGGTCACAGAAGTCATTCTTCACCTTGTTTCCCATAGGCCAGGGCTGATATTGTGCCATTGTAATCCTGTGGTTTTACTGTGATTTATTCTTAAGCAAATCTCACCATTAGGGGTGAGTTATTGTATTTCTGTATCTCACCATTAGGGGCAGTTATTGTATTTCTGTATCTCACCTTTAGGGGTGAGTTATTGTATTTCTGTATCTCACCTTTAGGGGTGAGTTATTGTATTTCTGTATCTCACCTTTAGGGGTGAGTTATTGTATTTCTGTATCTCACCATTAGGGGTGAGTTATTGTATTTCTGTATCTCACCATTAGGGGCAGTTATTGTATTTCTGTATCTCACCATTAGGGGCAGTTATTGTATTTCTGTATCTCACATGTGACTAAATGTCTCCATGGAGTACTTGGTTTAGAAAGAACCTGTCACTATGGAAGATGTATGAAAATAGACATGAGCATGATACACTAATAGAGTTAGGATAGAGACTGAAGAGGGACTGGAACACCAGTATACAAGTAGCTTAACATTAAAGGGGGGTTCCCATCTAGGAGTGTTGGGAGCCCTTACAACTCCCATTGACTTTAATGTAAATCCTATAAACAGCATAGCATTATTTTTTATACTTCGCAATGAAGATCCATGGTGGCACTACAGGTCCCAGCGGGCATTCAGGCTAATTAGCAGGAAAAAAAAAGCAGGAATAATGGAGGTGCTAACTCAAAATACTCAAATGGATATCATCATGTATGTAAAGAAGGATATAGAGTTGCACTCACCGATTAAAATTCTTCATCTTTATTTCTCCATAATAAAAAAATAAACAATTTAGGACAAGGTGCAGACAGTGCATGTGCAGATGCCACAAAGGTGTTGGTGACAGGCTGTTTCACACCCTTACGGCGCTTCTACGGACTAGCAAGTGCAGTAAGGGCGTGAAACAGCCTGTCACCAACACCTTTGTGGCATCTGCACATGCACTGTCTGCGCCTTGTCCTAAATTGCTTATTTTAATTATGGAGAAATAAAGATGAAGAATTTTAATCGGTGAGTTCAACTCTATATCCTTCTTTACATACATCATGATAATCATTTTTTATACTGTTTCCCAAGTTTCCATCAGTTAGACAGTTTGATACTAGTGGTGTCTTGTTTTTTTGTTACATGGAAAAAGGAGAGTATTTAGATTTTTTTTTTTATATTTGAATTTGGATGGCTCCTGCTCTTTACCCCTCAGATGCTATTGACTGTGGCATCTGAGGGGTTGAAAATTCAAGCGTAGTCTTACCTTTGATCGCAGTCATAGTCAGTAGGTTTAAGCTTTCATACACAGCCAACACCCAATACATAGATGTTTTAGCAACTTGGCAGATGTAGCAGACAAACTCTGTTCAGTATGTATTGTGGTTCCTTACCCGCTGATAAGTACATTTTGCCTGTAAAACCTCATTGCAAACTGTATGCCCTGTACATTCTGTAAATGACTTCCTCTTCTTGTGCACAGTCTAGTCAGGGCTTTAGCCAAATCTATCTCGAGTTATCATCAAGTGTAGTGGAAGGGAGCTAGAGTAAGCTTAATTCCTGGCTGGATTGTACACAGGGACAGGAAGTCTATCACAGGATGTACACCAGACAAGACATTGAGCTAATGAAGACAGGAAAATGGATATTGTTCATTAAAAGCAAAACTTTTGCATACAAAAAAACAGAAAGGTGGTAAAATTACTTTAAGAATTTTTAAAAGTCCGGTTCACATATTCTCCCAAACTTTGAAGCAAAGTTTCGGTTCGGACAAACCGAAACTTTTCTTAAATAATATAATTTAGATTATTTTAGGGGATTAACCAGCTGCATACATCTACTGCACTCTGCTAACTGTACATAGACAATATCCCAGTGTATGCTGAGTGCTTTCTACCCCACCTGCTTCTTTTGGGTATATTTACTTATCACAGCAGGTTTTTATTCCAATGTTGCTATTGGAAACAACAAATAGCAACATTGGAATGAAAACATGCTGTCATAAGTAAATCTACACAAAATAAGATGGCGGTGCAGAAAGCAATCAGCAGTAATGGAATTGCATCTATTGCTTTCTACCCAGCCAGCTTATTTTGCGTATATTTAATTATGACAGTATGTTTTCATTCAAATGTTGCTTTTGGACAATATATTAAATGGGAAAATACTTTTATTAGTGTGGGTTTAACCCCTTAAATCCTAGTAAATCAAAAGGATGAAAGATCTGTGGCTGTTCTTTGTACTACAGCTCAGTCCCATCTAAGTGTATACCTCCTGATTCGGATGGTCAGCAGGAGGTCATACCCCCTATACATCAAACATTAATAGACCATTAAAAAGCCCTAATAAATCCCTTTAAGGGCGTCATTACCCATTTCATTGCTTTTATACAATCTTTTTCCGTGACTCTTCCTCAATGCTTTCAAGGTCTTGAGTAAATCTATAGGTCTGATATTCTGGGTGTAGTGCTCTTCACAAATGCATTATCCAATCTTACAGAAATAGCAAGATCTGGGGAATCTCAAATGTAATTATGACAGCAATAAACCTGAAACCCAACTAAGCGATTTATTCCAGAATCTGCTTCTAACCTGGACTGGGGGAAAAGATTTAATAGCTGAAATTCCATAGATTCCTTATGAGATGTTTACCATCAATTCTCCCTCTCGCTAATCCATCATACTGCAGCTGAAAGGCTTGAAATGCGTCTAATAAAGTCTGTATTTTTCACACTTCAGCTGCTTCTCAACTTCTGAGCTGTCCTCTGCCATTGGGCTTAAAAAATTGATCTAAAAGCAATATCTATATTTATGAGCTAAAAGAGGCTTAATGAGGACATGGCGTTCTATATATTTATTTTTATATTTAAGTTGTTAAATACTTTATATAATATTTCACAAACAAAAAGGGGCTACTATAGTTCTAGGAACAGCGCCACCTTTGTTAATAGGCTGTGTCTGGTATCGCCGCTCAGCTCCATTCATTTCAATGTTGCAATACCAGACATGAGCAAGAGGGGCACTGTTTCTAGTGGTGGTGTGTGTGTGTGGGGGGGGGGGGGGTAGGCTATATTTTCTTTCTAAACAAGTTCCTGCTATATTAGCAAACATATGGATTGTCACATCACGTTCATCAGACTACTAAATCTGCAAATTATGCTGCTTATGCAGCAATAGTTGCAAATTTATACATACAGAATATAGATATATTAACAGTTTTCTATCACAACAAACTTTGCATAAATTAGTGCAAGTGTATAGAAAAAACTTTGTAATACAGTATATCTTATCAGAAAAAAATGCCTTTTTTACATTCATCTAAAGTACTGAGGGATCAGGTTACAGGTGTCTATAAAAGGGGAGGTGGACCAATAGGGAGCTTCAGTGTGAGACAGACGCAGAGAGACACTGCTGAAAGCTCTAAGGGGGCCATTTATCAAGGACTTTGCGCCTATTTTTAGGTGAATAATTGGATTTTTTACCAACTTTTGGTCTAAGTCCTATTTATGAACCAGTATTTAACGGGCGAATATTTTTTAGATGTGACCTTTTTTTATCTGCTTGTTTTGAGTATTCACCGAAATGTTTCAACAATCTGGGATTATCGCCCCAATTTATCATTTGCGACTTTTTAAAAAGTCGCACAAACAGGTGCAGGCTTACATTTGGTCAGTACCAGGTGAATATGCTTGCGCAATTTTTGTATTTTTGCGACTTTTTACTTAGATACATTCACTATGGCAGTGCTACATTTTAATAAATCAGTCACAAAATATTGGACCAAAATATATACCAATCCCCATTAGAAGACTTTAGAAGACATTAGACTTGTTAGTAAATCTCCCCCCAAGTGTTTCATGTCATTTCAGTGCTAGATTTGTAGCTTACGCTGCTCAGTGTTGCTCTATAATGTCTTCCATGCTGCTGCAACCTCTGATTGTGTTCTATAGATATATAGAGGAATAGGATCTTCTCTTCTGCAAATGTAGCATATTGGAGTCATAGCAGCTAGTCTACACTGAATATTAGGGTTGAAGAGCACAGAGGGGAAAATAATGTAAAATAGTTATATAAAAGGCAAAAATTGTGTTACTCCTTAAGTGCACAACCATGATAGGTTATCATGGAAAGTTGTATAAAACGGGCATGCTTGAATTGTACTAATAAAGAGTCCGGCATAAGATACTAGTTACAGTCAGAGTGGGACTGGCCCACCAGAGCCTTGGAGAATCCTCCGGTGGGCCCCCGGCTTTAGAACCTGCACTAACACTGACTGACATGTCGTTTCTCACTGGTTCTTCATTGGTGGGCCCCTAGGATCATTTCCTCTGGTGGGCCGCAGATACCCCAGCCCGACACTGGTTACAGTTCTCATAGTTTCCTTTAAAGGGAACCTGTCACCCCCCGTGCCGGGGTGACAGGCTCCCGACCCCCCGTTAGAGCCCCATATACTTACCTAATCCCGCCGGGTCCCGCTTCTGGAGGTGGTCGGGTGACGGAGATCTCAGCCGCTGCAGCCCGGCGCTCTCCTGTCATTCTCTATGGGTGTTGGACTCATCTCTCAGCGCGGGCTGCAGCGGCTGAGATCTCCGTCACCCGACCACCTCCAGAAGCGGGACCCGGCGGGATTAGGTAAGTATATGGGGCTCTAACGGGGGGTCGGGAGCCTGTCACCCCGGCACGGGGGGTGACAGGTTCCCTTTAAGGCATGAGCTCCTTTAAGATTGCGGTCAGTTAATGGATCCATAGCTGAAACCTTTCAAAGGCAAAATGTTTCCTATGAATCCACTTGTTTGTTATTTTGCCTCATTGCTTTATAGGCTGTGTGCTTGTGTTTGCTTGTAGCCTGTAAATGTGAAACATTATGGGTCAGTTCAGGATACGTGGCACTTATTCAAGGCTCACTTAGTCCGCAGGTCTGACACATGACGCTTAATAAAGCCGGCCAAGAAAATGTAACAAAACTCACAGAATCGGCTCCGGCAATTTAATAAAAGTAATGGTCAATGTAACGGTGCATGGTGGGAATTACAGCCCAGGCTGGATGCTGCTCCGCCGGCTGATATAATGAATTGTATGTGGGTGTTCATTAGAAGAGAGCTTTTATTTTCTTCTCTCCTTTTAATATTCATTCCTGACGTGCGGAGAAATGCTGTATGCCGTAATTTATTGTGTGGAATGTAATTTAAGTCAAAGTGGAATATAAATCAGTACACCTGCGTAATAGGAAGGACTATCCATTATCTATCTATCTGTCTATCTATCTATCTCCTATCTACCTATCTATCTATCTCCTATCTATCTATCTATCTATCTATCTATCTATCTATCTCCTATCTATCTATCTATCTATCTATCAATCTATCTATCTATCTATCTATCCATTATCTATCTATCTATCTATCTATCTATCTATCTATCTATCATCCATCATCTATCTATCTATCTATCTATCTATCTATCTATCTATCTATCTCCTATCTATCTATCTATCTATCTATCTATCTATCTCTATTATCTATCTATCTATCTATCTATCTATCTATCTCCTATCTATCTATCATCTATCTATCTCAATTATCTATCTATCTATCTATCTATCTATCTATCTCCTATCTATCTATCTATCTATCTCCTATCTATCTATCTATCTATTATCTTCTGTATCTATCTATCTATCTATCTATCTATCTATCTATCTATCTATCTTTCCATTCTGTCTCATACTTCTGATATAAATCACCCCCACAGCTCTGACAGTATATACTCATTAGATACACAGGACATGACCAGTATTAAATAATTAATCTCCCCTCTCAGCTCCATTGTATACAGTATACGCCTGGAATTCCTGACCCACTTGGCCATTGATCAAAAATAGTTCTTGAACCTTGATCTTTCTAACTACAGTTTTCAGTTGTACAGAGACTTCAGAGACGTTTACTGCAGGAGAAGTAGGAGAAAACCTAAGCCAGACATTGGCCTTGATATGATTCTGATGGACACGTTTTTGCACATTACTAAATAACCTGGATAGTATAGTAAATATCAATAGTAGTGATCGTAAATTGTTTCTGCTTCATTGACAGCACCACCGACTGTTCGGATTATCCACTCGGGGTTGGCGTGTAATATAGAGGAAGAGAGGTATTCAGAACGGGTGTACACGATACGGGAAGGAGAGACGTTAGAGTTGACATGTCTAGTGACAGGACATCCACGGCCACAGGTGAGTAAGAAAAATATGAAAATATTCAAAAACATCTGATTATGTGATCAGCAAGATGATTGGAAGCCAATGGTTGAAGATTGATACATTTTTGAACGCTCTATTACTATATGAACAGGGTGGTTCAAGAGCCACATATGGTTGATGGACCTCCTTTTGAAGGCTCCGAATTCCCAAATCTAAGAGCAACAGTAGCTATGGGGTTTCACCCAAAGAACACGTATTACCTATCTACAGGAGACACAATAATGCTTCAATCACTGGAGGCTTCACCATTGGAACCCCCACTGGTCGCTAGTATGGGGGTCCCGAGGTCATTGTTCCTTGTTATCGTATCTCCCATATTGAGAAGTTTCTACAGATTAAGTGGATAAAGGGGTAGTCCCATCTCAGGATAGGGGATAAAGTTGACCAGTTGGGGTCCAACCACTGGGACACCAACCAATCCAGTCCATTGTTCAACCAACCCATATAGAATGGATGGAGTAATGACCAAACATAATTCATTTCTGTACAAACCTTACCTGCCAACCATTATATGCTTACATACGTATTAAAAAGAGTAGAGACCAGAAGTGTGTCCATCAATTCCATCCAGTCCATAGAGTGCAGACCATTAATGGAGTTGTATGAATTTATAATTATTTATTGATGGATTATTCACACGATTGGGTTATTATGTCTGGTAGAGGGCTGGAGCTGCGGAACCGATACCTGTACACCGGAAATGGTGCCGGAGGTCCTTTTCATTCTACTGTGTAGTGGTGTGTAGCAGGTTAGTGCAGCTTTGCTATTGAACTGAATGAAAGTTGAACTGCAGTAACCTTCCACATCGATACACAGTAGGCGGTGCAGGACACACCACCGATTAGACTGATTGCTGGGCTTCTACCTGGACAACCCCTTTAACAACAATATTCTGGTAGCTAGCCTTTATAGGAGTTCCAATTATCAAATGAACTATCTCGGACTTAAAGGGGTTACCCAAAGACTAAAAGTTTTTATCTATTCAGAAAATGGGGCCTAAATGGTAGGGGGTCGACAAGGTTGGACGTCCATTGATTACAAAAACTGTGGTTCCTTGCCTACTTAGTGAGTGGAACAGTTGTGTGCATGCTGGGTTTGTGCTTAGTTCATTATCCATGCAACTTCTGAGGATAGCCACGTATTGTACTCAGCTAACTTTGGAAATCCTACCGCAAGTGAAAAGATTGATGGTTGAGCATGTGCATAGCTGCTCCATTCACTTGGGGGACAAGGGACCTTTGATCATGGGTGTCCCAATGGTCAATCACCCACCAATCAGTTAAGTACCGGGGAGGGGGGGTTATTAAACATGAAAAAGACACTATACTTACCTACACCAATCCCCCACATCTTCTAGTCTAATGTATTCCAATCCTTACTCCACAACTTCCTGGTTCCTATAGATGTGTAATCACAACAGGAACTACCACTCAGCCAATGACTAACTCAAGCGGGACAGTGATTTACTGAGCGAGCAGTTCCTGCGGAGATAATATATCAAAGGGATTCAAGAAGTAATCATAAATGGGGGTTGGGGGGGGGGACTATAGCTTCTTTATGTTAAAAAAAAAAAAAACTTTTTCAAGGATAACCCTTCAAGGACTAAAGATGCTGCTCATTACACTGCTCATCATAACGAAATCTTGACTCTTTTACATCAGTCGAGCACTGTGTAACCTATGGAGAGGGGAGGGGGGAGGAGGGAGGAGGGAGAATAGTTAGCAGCAGAGAGCAGAGAACAAAGGATTACACAGTGGGAACTGTGTGAAAGCCAGTATTCAGGGGCCAGAGAGGTAAGTGTTAACTTCAGAGGAGATAGCCCAGTGATGTAGCTGTAAATTAACTATTTGTTGTCCTGTTTTGGTGCCTCATCTCTCTTCTCCTTAGAAAACAACGAAGACGGGGGGGGGGGAGCTTCAAACTACTTTTTCATGATAAAAATGCATTTTTCGGCTAATAAACCCAATTACAAAGTTTCTTAAAATCACCTGTACTTTTGATATCTGCAAAAAACTAATAAAAATTAAACAACTGTGACACTTTAAGTGTTCTCTCCTCAAAAACTTCAGCTCTTTACCTCTAGATATGCTGTGTATCCCCTTTTTCCCCCTCCCAGCCTGTTTGTCTGCTTCGTACTTGAAGATTGTGTCAAGATGGGGCTGAGTATATTATTGCCTTGTTGTAACGATGCCCTCAGTTCTAGAATGCGTCATGTAGACTAGAAAACAAATATCTTCAGCTTTTGCCAACTTTGTCCCGTTCCTGGCTTTTTGCCTTTCTCTCGGGCTCTACGTGCCGTGAATTTTAAGCAGCCAGCCACTCGCACAGTTTGCAAATGACAGGAAATGCTGGCGGTTCCATGGCTGTAAATGAATCTGCTTATTTGGAGATAACATACTTTATTTAAGGCTATGTGACAATGTGGCACCACCGACGTCTAACATGAAACGGGCTGACAAGTCCCGGTATGACAGAACCTTCTATTTGCTGAGAGTCTTTGTAAAACTCGTTGGAGAAGTAATCTTGGAAGACTAATGAGCAATCACCGGGCTGTAGTTCAGAGTGGAGAGCGACGTGGTTCCCTTCATTTTCCTTGCTAATGTAATAGATCAAAGGGAATCAAGAATTATAATGCACTTAAACCACTTTGTCTACAAAACTTAATAGAAGGATTTATTTAGAGAAGTGTGATTTATAGCGGGATGAAGCATTGAGGGTGAAGGCTATCACCGCATGCATTGGGGTTCACTTACTTAGGGGAATGGCTCATGTCATTGATTTTAGTGTCATTAAAAAGGGGTTGTGTGCTTTATGGCAGCTGCGATGAATGGGAGGTAATTGACATAAAAATTGCATAGATTATTACAGTCTTTAGGAATTGATGGCTTACAGACCCCTTTTCTCCCTGAGAGTACAGAGAGTGCACTTGGAGCTGCGTTTAGGGTCTTATTTGTGTGTTTATTATATCTCTCTTGCCTTATCTATGTCTCGAGTAGTACATTACACCTCTCAGTTCTAAAGGGAGCATGTGTGGCCATCTGTTTTCCTTGCCTCCCTGCAACCCCGATTCTCCTTCGGGAGATGCCACCTTTTTTGATTGGAAATGGCAAACAGTAAGTGCCTGGGTTGCCGCCTGGGTACGAGCCGTAGAAGTTTTCTGGTTTGCTCTCACCTTCGGCTGAGAGTAGGTATCTGTCCTGGACCTTTGCAGGTGCCTTTTGGCCCGGAAGGGAAGAGAAAAATGGTGTGTTGGGGGCCCATCTCTTTTCAGATAGACCACATCCTTGTGCACTTTTTTGTGTGGCACACTACACTTTTTTAGTAGCACTTGGGTAATGAGAGCAAGGACCTTGTAAAAAAAAAGAAAAGAAAAAATTAGACCTCTCATTATCTCACCCCAAGTAATGAGAATGAGATGACTCTGCTTGTCCTGTCTCAGTCTACACAGCAAAACTAATAAGGTAGGAAGTATCAGACTGCTCTAAAATCTTTATAGCAATATAAGGGTCGCATACTATGTGTTAGGGCTGTGGTGGCGTCCTGTGCTCCGGGCCGCTGTACCCGCTCTTCCTGACCCTCCCTACAGGTGGATCCCAGGGGCCCATGTGCCCTGGCCTGGTGTCGCCTCCTCTTCAGCCCCCAGGAGGGCCTCACCCTCCATGATCCAATGTCCTGTCTTCCTGGCCGACGATCATGTCCCCGCCTCCTAGGGGGAGCATGTGTTTGTGGCCACAGATTTAAAGGGAGAGTATGTCCCTAATTTATCATTTGCTCCTAACACCTCTCTATAACTCCCACCCTGCCCTTACCCTAGTGTTGGAGCCTCTGCATGCTTCCCATAAGTGATTCCTGCCCATAGTTTCTGCCATAGTCCCAGTTGTTCCTGGTTCCTGCTGTTCCTGCATCCAGTTATCTGTGGTTCCTGCCTGTGACTGCTGTGACCTGCTGTGTTCCAGCCTGCCTGCCTACCTGTCTCCAGCTGCACCTTTTCCACCGCCACTAGCAAGCCAGAGATAATTTAACCTGCTGATAGCTCCCTATTGCGCACAAGTCCATAAAGGTAGGTATGTCTCTTATCTTCATCCTCGGCACCGTTCCTGTGCAAATTTAATGTGGTCCTGTGTCCAGTAAGGTCGTTTGGAGCACTTCTTCACCCCCAGAGTGGCGATGCACCTCCGACTGCCCTGCCCCTTCTTATAATTATCAGTGAAGCAGGCCAGCCTAGGGCTGGCTGGCTTGGTTCTCTAAGGGTGGGGAAGTGCTCCAAATGGCCTTACCGGACACAGGACTACATTTAAAACTCACAGGATAAAGGTAAGAGACACACCTTGATCCTCAGCGCCCCCATGCCCAATAGGGAGACAAATCTAACCTGCTGATAGTTCCCCTTTAAGAAAACTGTTTGGGTTTGGCAACTTCTCTGAACCCGATTGCTTGCCCCTTGATTTCCTGCTCTTGGAAACTCCCTAACATCTACTTTCTACTGTTTGTAGAAGTTACCAAACCTGGACAGTTTCCTCAAGTACGCTCAGCACTAATCATAGGGTCTATATGCATAAAAACTTTTGACATGTCCTCACCAGTGTTCTAGTTAGAGATTCATCACATAGAAATAAATAAGCTTTGTATACCACAAGGGTCCTCGAAAATTACACAACAAAAATTTCCTTTGCCATTATTAATCATGTTTATTGCTACTTCTTATCTAACCTTGCTATGTTTCTCGGCAGTTCTGCCCATACAGCCCTTTCCTGTATCACCAGACAGTAAAACAAAAAAAAAAAAAGCAATTACACTTTTCAGGAGATCTGCGAAAATATTTGCTGAATCTGAAAATGTTTATCAGTAGTATGCAGAATACAAAGGAATATTCCTATGTGCCGCACTAATAACTCTACGAGCAGAGTTCACACTTTATCGTGACTCACAGACGGCTACCAGTTTATCACTCCCCTTCTTCGTAGGCTGCAGCCATTGGATCCTATACATCAGCTGTATATAATAAGCTTTAGGGTGACCTTGTTTCTTGCTTCTAGTAGTTCGGTACAAAAAGTTGCAGCCATCGACCCATGCCATGTAATTGTGTATGTATTCTTTTTTGTGGAGATTTGGTTTCACTCTGGTGGAATCATAGACTACCGTAATAATGTGTAATATTACCTAGTCACTGGCAGTTATCTATTTTATGTCAGTTTGAGCACACATTCCTCTGACTCTAGCCCTCCCCCTGTAGTTAGGATAGTTGAGGTGCACATGTTTTTTTTATCCCAGTTTATCCATGGTAAATCTCTTATTTTCTAGTCATCTATTGTAGCCAATGGGGCAAGATTATTGTTCCCTGGGCAAAAGTGGGTAAAACAAGGGTAAAACTTTTTGTGAAATTTATCAACCTTGAGTCTCACAAGCTGCATGCATGGAGCCAATATGGCAGCTTACAAAGTCCTTACAGTACTGTATTAAAAAGTTGTAGGACACCCCAGTACCTCCATGTGGTGCTTTCTGGAAGATACCTTATTTTGTCCTGATAGCTATGGCAACCTTTGTATGCATGACAAGGTATCCACCACGTATTATTGTTGTTTTTTGTTTGTTTTTTTGTTATTTTTGCATACACAAAAATATGGTTGACCACATTTTGGCTAAAAGCCCCACCCCCTTTTCCCTGGCCGAATTTACTAAGAGTCTCTGCACAAAAAATCTACACTTCATTCCAGCGGGTGTAGATTTGTATCAGGATTTACGCCTGTGAGCACACCGGCCACACCTCCTCCCCGCCCATTGGCGAGCGATACAGCTGGCATACGTCAGGGCGAAAGGGACAAATCTTTGCCTTCTGCCTGGCGTATGCCCAGGATTCAGGCTTTGTAAATATCTCTATATATCTACATTACATCTATTTACACACCAGCCACACCACTGTTTTTAGAGAAGAGTGGTGGTCTGTAACCTAGACAACCAATTGTCAACAAAGGAAGGAAAAAGGCAGCATATTAGGAGTCGGTAAATTTGCTAAATGAATGTAATTGTTAACTTGACACACCCTACAAGTTTAGCTACAATAGTTGAGGTGAAAATACCCTTTAAGCTACCAAGGATAAATTTGTACAGTTAAAAAAAATCCCCTGTAGAATGATGATGCCAGTATACAGGTGATGTCACCAGCGTAGTCTCAAGTGAAATAGATGGGAACGTAATACATGTTATTTCTTCCATTGTTTTCCATTCTCCTATTGGTTATCCCCCCGGGACCATTTCAACATAACACTGGAGTTCTGCCCGACCCCGGAGCTTTTATAGTACCTACCGCCCCTCCGTCACATTCATCCTAATTCTCTACTCTAGAACTCAGCACTACTTCATTTTTACTACAGCCCCTCTGCACCAACTGCGGCTCATTCATGCTCCACAATACGCTTTTTGACTTTTCGCCAATTAAGTTATTTGGTTCACTGCTCTTTTCCCCCGGAGCAATCATCTTTGATAGTGATGAGGAAATCAGCTTCCTGACAATAGCAAAGAGCTTGACCCGACTGACAGCTCTTATTTGGAGTGGAGTCCTAGAGGAATGGGAAGGTGCCAGAGACAACACTGTAAGGCCAGAGAGCCGCCCAGCCCAGAGTTCTTTAGGTTCCCCTAACAGCAATCTACCAGACGCACGTTGGCCCACCTCTGCCTGCTCGTATTACATCCAGCCTAGTCAAGCTTCATAAAGACTTTATTTTAATGGTTTCTTGTATTTTTGTTCTACAAAAAAAAAAAAAAAAAGTGTTCTTGTGCCGTCTTATCTCCGCTCCTCCATTGCTAGAAAGTATTGATTTATTTCAGCTGGTTTTTTCTTAAAAGTTTCTATTCCCCCCTGCATACCAACTTCTATAAGCCGCATCTAAGAGCGCTGCCGAGAAAGAAACGACATTGACATGTAAAGTTATTCAGTTTTCCATCACAATGGAACTTAAGAAGACCACGCGTGTTGCCTAACGTCCGGAGTACACGATAAAAGACTCCTTGTCAGTTTATCAGACTACTTAGTATCATAGGGGGCTACTGAGAAGTCATACAGCCCCTTTAAAACACTAAGGGCCACATGTATCATCCGGCGGACGGATGATTTTTGGCGGAAAGTGCCGATTTGCGTATTATTTTATACGCAAATGGCCGATTTGCGAATAAAATAATCGCAAATCGGCACTTTCCGCCGAGTACGCCAGGGGGCGGAAAGGGGGCGGAAAGTAGGCGGGAAGTGGGCGGAACGGAGGGCGCGGACTCAGAGTCCGCGCGATTTATCATCCGTTCCGCCCAATTCTACGCCGAAAACCTACTCCAGTACTCAGCTGGCGTAGGTTTTCGGCGGTGCGCACCGGCGCGCACAGGATTTATGTACAGGCAGTCCGCCTCTACATAAATCTCCGTACCGCCGGAGCTGCGGGGGCATTTTTAAGTCCGGCGTAAAAAACGCCGGACTTAATAAATGCCTCCCTAAGAGTGGTCCCAATCCCAATCCCTGTGGTTTGTGATACCAGCCCCGAGCTCCGATGTGTTCCTGTTGCCTGCGGTTCCAGCCGTGAGTCCTTCTGTGTTCCTCCTTGCACACGTGTCTCCAGCTGCACCTCGCCCACCGCTGTTAGCAAGCCAAACCAGAGGTATCGACCTGGGGGGCGCCTGCTGCAGCAAACCTATCCTGCCTTCCTTAGACTCCGCTCCCTGGTGTGGCTTACGTCACCGCTAGTGGTGGTAAGCTGAAGAATTGAAGTCCATTATATTCAACTCTTCTCTTCCCGCCATCACTATCATTTTTAGAGTTAGTTTAGATAGTTTGCCACTCCAGCCCAAACCAGGTAATGGGTTCTGCCAACTTTTTGACTAAAGTCTATGGGAAGCTTATTCATATAACGGCATTGGCATTAGGATATGGTTTACAAAACCCACATTACTGTATCATCAAACAAGGGTTGATTATTACTTTTATGTCGGCATTACTAAGGAAGTCTTTGTACCTTGAGGTAGACCAATATCACAAGTGACCCTTCCACAAGATTTTTTTTTTAATTGTTAAAATCTAATATTGATCCATGACCTGACATGTGACTGTGGAAACCAATTACTGACTGCAACTGTGATGCCAATAAGGTCAAATGCTACTGATGCAGCCAATGATTGCCTGTCATTACGAAAATCAAACCCTTAGACTAAGTCCTTGTTTTATCATATATGTATTTGTTCTAGCTTTGATTAAAATACTTGATAAGTGGAAAGATTTCTATTAATTCCTCTTTTCCCATCTTCGGAGTCTAAATGACATGACCAAAAAGAGTCTTTTCACTTGGTGTAAACTAATTCTTGGGGGGATAAAAAATCTATGATGGACATGGATGTATTTAAGAGAAAGGTCCAGGACAATCAGAAGTGAAAAGTGACCTTTACACCGCGAAGACAGGAGATCGATGAAGGAGTCAACGTTCTTACAACTGAATCTAAAAGGTAAATTCTGCTGGGTGCGTAGGACATGGTGAGCAAAATGGACAATAAAACATATCAGGCTGATAGTAAGATTAAAATCAAGTTAACCAGTTCAGCACCACATGTCAGAAATGTAGAGCGTAATCTGCACTGTGATCAATCATAGTCTTCAGTGACCTCTAATCAGACCTGGACTAATGTCCCACCATAGGCCAATTTTCCAGTGACTTTCACAGTCTCGTTCCTTCCTCTTAGAGAGTCATTATATTGCTAACCAACCAGATATATAAAATAATTAAAGCCTTCTTGGCAGAAATCCTATTACTCGCCCTCTTTTCTCCATCCCTTCCTTCCTCTTCTTACCAACTGAAAAGATCTTCTTATGAAAGTCTTGGAAATTGAGCTGTTCCCCAAAGATTACAAATTGAATTGAGTGGATCCAATTTACTAACTGTGAAAATTGCAGCATCAGAAAATATTACTCTAAAGGAATAGGGGTGCTTTCAAAATAACTAAAAAAAAAAAACATACTCACCTACCCCGATCCCTGGAGTTGCCATTCTGAGATATTTTGCCAACAGGAAGAACACTGACTATAGCGGTGACAAGCCTCAAGCTGTGGCTGGCAGAGTGGGCAGTTCCTGTGATGGCAAAACATCAGAGAAAAAAGTGAGGATTAGCAGGGCCTGTAGCAAATTTAATGACCGCTTCAGGGATCAGGGAAGGTGAGTATGTTTTTTTTTTCTAAAGTATCCCCACTCTTTTAGAATAATTTTTTCTAATGCTGGAATTTCCACAGTTCCTAAATTTAATCCAATCTTTTCCTTTTAGAAAGTTTTTTAAATAGAATTTCATAAGAAGATTTTTCCATGGGTAAAACGCACCCTACAATGAGGAGGAAGGCATAGGAAAAAGAAGGGGGAGTAATAGGATTTCTTCCAAGAACAGTTTTTATTATTTTATATATCTGGTTAAGATAAGAGGGAGCAACTACAAAATAAATATAGTATAAAACCAATAGATAGGTACTCATAAAAGATAAAAAATAAAACAGGTTTTTATATTTTTTTCATTCGTATACCAAGAAAGCAGAAAGAAAACTGAACAGAAAAGGATCATAAAATGTATTCCTAAATGGTGTCAATACAACTTTTGTATAAAATTGAGCCCCCCACATAATGCTCTTAGGGGAACAATACAAAAGTTATGAGTTTTTCTTATTTTTCTAATGTGCTGAAGCGATAAAATGTAATCATTCTAGTCCAGAGAATAAAGCTTATGGTATTTTTAATGTTAAATATAATAATATAATGTTATTGTTAATGTTAAATATAATAAATATAATTTTTTTTTTTTTTTTTTTATGAAACAGCGATCAGTGTAAATTTGAAACATGAAAAAGGCAAAAACAAATTTGTTTAGTTAGTAAAAATTAACCAATAAGTCCAGCAAAAAATGAGCCTCCTGACTTGGCTATGTCGACGAAAAGAAAAAAAAAGTCGGCTTGGATGACTTTACGGTGTGATGTAAGAGCTACCTGCTTCCCCTCTCACAGCAAGCAGTCTCAGAGTGAAACTAACTATTACAGTTTCAGGCCATGTTCACATGGCGTAAGAAACCGGCAGTTCCTTGACCTGGCCGGGTCACGGAACAGCCGGTGTCAGAAAAGATCATCTCAGCCGGTACTGCAATACTGGCCGGATGATCTTTACTGCCGCTGTATTCAAATGCGGGCGCATCCGTGCACACCCGCATCTGAATTGCGGGTTGCTCTGGCCGCACGCTCCATTGCGTGAACTCACAGGGTTTTCTGCAACCGCTGTTTACTGAATAGCAGCCTCAGAAAACTGATATGTCAGTTTCTCGCGGCGCCGCTAGGTATCCAAGACGGAGTGTATACTATGTGTATACACTCCGGCCGGGATTCTATGCTTTCACATGCAATGTGTGTGCTGTATAAATGACGGCCATTGTTGCAACGGTCGTAATTTATACAACACATACGTTATGTGAACATAGCCTCACACTAGAAGGTTTTTTGGTGGGTGAGCAGGTTTGTAAATGTTACTGAGATCCCGCAGACAGGGTTAAGAGATATACACACTACTGAGTGGTACGGATGTCTCTATTCTCAAATAAGATATAGATGAAAGCGTTATGTATTCACATATACTGCTGATTTATTTCACATTGAAAAACAACGCCAACACAGTAAACTCTACTATATCATAGCCAGAATATTAGTCAAAAGTTCTGTATATATTTTATTCTGTATAGAAGATCAAATATGAGTAGAATGTTAGCATGCCATATGAACCTGAATGTACGTCTGGCCGGAGTTCAAAAGCTTCTTTCTCTGCTTGCCACCAGGTTTGATTAAACACCTCTCTGCCACAGATGGGTTTCTCTTCCAAGGGCTATAAATTCTAGTCTCCTTCTGGCATCTTCCCAGTCAGTAAAGTGAAGAATATTTTTTTTCTGTACATACTGTCCTGGTCGGAAAATTAGGTTTTATTTGACTTTTGCTCAGAAAAAAAATATATATATATAAAAAATAATTAAAGACACAGAACCAATAAACATGGAAGTAGATAGCCAACTCACCACATGTCTGTTCCCGGCCCCACACGATCCAATAGATGCCAATAATAGATTCTTAAAGATACACAGGATCAGCGTGATCAGATGAACCAGTGAATTATTCTTTATTGAGATGACCCAAGTCTAGAATGTTTGTGATTTTATGGGTCATCTCAATACAGAACCGTTCACTGGTTCATCTGACCACGCGGATCCCGTGTATCTTTTGGAATCTACACACAAATAAAGTCCAAAATAGTAGTATTACTGCCGAATAGGGGCAGCCCAAACCTGCCGAGGTTCGGGTTCGTACGAACCCGAACTCTTGGCAGTGATTCCCGCTGTCTGCCCGCTCCTTGGAGAGGGTGGATACAGCGGGAGGACTGCCTGGAAAACTGGGATACAGCCATAGCCATAGACTGTATCCCAGTTTTCCAGGCGGTCCTCCTGCTGTATCCACCCGCTGCACGGAGCGGCCAGATAGTGGGAATCTGATGCCGAGGTTCGGACCATCCTTGCCGATACCACGTCTAATAATAATAAATACACATAGGGCTTCCATTTTTCCCAAGAATAAAAGTTTACCTTTGTCTATGGGATGGGGTAAGTAGATGAGGTCAAAGGTCCCAGAGGTTGGACTTTCACCGATCACAAGATCAGGGGTCAATCATCATCCTTAACCCTACGTTAGTGGTTGTAGTCAATTCTAAGGGGTAACAACAGAGTGACGTCTAGCAAAAGGGCATGCAATAGTATCAGTAGTACTCAGGTCATGGTGACTGAGGGGTCCCTAAGGCGGCTCTTCCACAGAAGGAGACAATAGACTGAACGGAACATAGTAGTTGTAAGGGACACTTAGGTGCCCTATGTAAGTAATGGATCATTATATATGTTTTGGTGCTGTGAGATGCCCCCCATAGTTACCTTGCCTAATTGGGATGTCAATTTTGAGACCCCCACCATTCCCAAGAACAGGGATTAAATTGCCCTAGGAATGGTGCATACCGCACATGGCAAGCTTTCCATTGCATCTCTATGATGCTGCTCAACTTGACGATGTTCACAGTGTGCACCATCAATTTTGTTTTTGTTCATGGCATCTAATAGATGGAAAATAAAACCTTCAGATGTGAATACCCCTTTAATTACAGTATATGAATATGCAAGGACTTTGATGTTCTGTCTCAGAAAAATGATGCCCCAACCATGATATATCAAGAAGTAGATCAGACTCTACCACCCATGGTGATAAAAGATGGACGCTCCCTTAAAGGAGACTATTTTATTAATGATTTCCTGCACATATTCTCAGCTTTGTATCCACAAATCTAGTAAACAGGCTGCGAGTTCCAGCAAAGGTTACGGCTGACAACAACAATATCTTCCTCATAATAACTCCTAGACAGGATAGAAGCGAGTTGGAAAGAATAGTGTACATACATTCCGGAAAGATGCACCGCCGGATGGCCAAATATTTTATTTAAAAGGGCAAACATTTATGTAAGGTGTAAAAGCTAAAGATTCTGAAGGGTGTATCCGTGTTCTACCGATGTTATACAGATGAAGCAGAGCTGACTATGTGAGAAAAATACAAGATGTTTAAGGCTTTTACCGTATGACCATGAACCATGCCACACTGACCGTGTCTCTAACAGAACCACTTTGCAGCATTGCACACAAGCAAGGTGTTTGCTCATGTTTACATGCCCCTATGTAGCCCCATAGCTTTAAGATCCAGTAGCAATTGCATCTTTCACACTGCCTCATCAGACATGATGTCCTCAAAATGAGCCCCTTTTTCTGTAAATTAACATTAAAACACGGGGAATAGTGGGTGCTGGCTGTTATCTGCAGTTGATACCATTAATGACTGATATCAGTGATCAGGTCATAAAACCCCCTGAAGGCCATGGTCAATAGGGATCATGGCATTTAAGATGTTGTCCACTCATACCTTTAAATGGCACACAACCATAGGGCACTGGTAAGTTTATATGGCAGCAGAGGCCTTCTAAAGGCCTCTATATCTGCCATGTTAGCTCCACTTTGAGAGTTTGCTTCAGGCAGACTGTACTACTAGAGTGCCGATTTTACAGCTCAGTAAAGGGCAATAGTTTTGCATTGAGCTGTAAAAGCAATCAATTAGTTTCTTATAAAAGTCTTGAGGGGGTTACATGAAGAGCTAATATCTGTTCTCAATACAGTTAAATCATTTTAACAAGGGCCAAAATCTCCAGAAAAGCTGGTCTTGGTAGGTGTTCCTGCTATGTAGTAGTTAATATTTATCTAGCATAGTCCGGGGAAGAACAACCAGTCAACCAGGTTTATTGGCACCCCAGGAGCCATGGGGAGTGAAGGCTAGTCATCTGGTGTAATCCCATGGATCTACATGGATCTAATGGAGCATATTATGGCAGTGGGCGCTCTGATCTCTCTAGACCACCGGAAGTGACTACCATGGGCATGTGAGCATAGAAACTAGACCATGGAGCAATGGAAGGCAGTCCGTTATTTTTTTTATAACATCATGTAGATGGCCAGATGCATGTGTGTCACCAGGATGCATTATGAGAAGAAGGCAAGCTGGTGGGGTAAATGTGATGAGCAATGTTCTGCTGGAAACTTTAAGTCCTGGCATCTTGTGGATGTTACTGTGACACAGACCACCTACCTAACTCAGGTTCAGACCAGCCCCCCCCCCCTCCTTCACAGCTGCGGAACTTAATAATTACAATGGCCTCTATCAGCAGGATAATGCCCTGGCCACACAGCACATGTGAAGAACATGACAAAGAGATCAAGGTGGTGGCTTGTCCTCCAGAATCCTTTAGATCTCAATCTGATTGATCATCTATGGGATGTGCTGGAGAGACCAAGCCCAATCCATGGAGGATACACCTCCCACCTTACAGGATCAGCTGCTGTTGTCTTGGTGCCAGATACCATTGGTCACCTGCAGATGTCTTAAAGAGTCCATGCCTCATGGGATGCACCATAAATTCGGCAGATGGTTCCAATGCTATGGCTGATGGACGTTGCTATAACACTGTTGAGCACATTCACAGCTGGCTCCGTGCAATATACAATATATGAATTAACAATATCTGAATACCTTCATAATGGAGTTAAAGTGTATAATCCCTATTAACTCCTAATGCTTTCAGATAAATTGAGTTTTCGGGGGTTTGCCCAGAATGAGGCAGCTGTTTCATTATTAACTAAGTTCTTGTTATGAAAATTGAGACTGATTTAGTGTGACATTATTCAGCTCACTGAAACATTCTCCCAATGTTCACTGAGCAACTGACAGAACTCGACTTGACTCGTGCCTAAATTAGTGCCCAGCATTATCTGCAGGAAAGAACACAGATCTCCCTTCATCTATTTTTCACTGCATACAAATTCGAAGGTATGTCTATTTTTCATCATGCAAAAAAAACAACCTTTTATCATCTCATTTTAAGGTCCTAAGCCCTATGCTGATAATCTCATAATATATCTTTATAAAGGATAAAGCTTTCCCTGCTACAGAGCTCCAAACAACCTACAAAGCCGAAAAGATAAATGATGCAATTCTCGCTGGATGCATTCACCACTAGAGGGAGCCGAGGAGTTTTCTGCATACTATTTATTATTAGTGTTGAATATACAGATGCACTGTGCACCAACTTGTGATGCAGACCCCTGTGTGTAGTACTGTATGAGAGTATACTATATGCATCACTGCTCAGTGTACATTAGTCAGACCTGGTGTCAGAGTAACTGTATGAATTGCTGCCCATTTTACACGAGTGGTGATTAGAGAGGAGCTAACCAGATTTGTTTTGCTTTGTTTTGGGCATAAAGTTTTTGGGACTAGTGTCACATTTGTAGAGTGTAAAGATTCATGGCTTTAAAGGGTACCTATCATTCCGAATCTTTCGCATGCAGCCGGCACCTGCCACCAGAAGATTGAATAACTATCAATACGACCACACCTGGTGATCTCCATTTACAAAGTCTACTAAAGGATTCAGACTCAGAACTCACCCGGCATGATCATATCCACAGTTGCCCAATCTCCTGATGGCAGAAGCAACTGCACGCCAATCGGGTGAAGATTTAGAATGACAAGCCTACCGGACAAAAATTTTTTCACCTTGTGCTCGAGCACAAATAAATCATTCAGCTTGTTCATAGGGGCAGAGTCACGTGCTCAACTGGGCGCACACTGTCTCTACGGGATCATAAGGCAGTAGCGAAATGTAAGGTAAATGTAAGGATAGGACAGAATGGTAAAATGGAGCAATGGTGTTTGGCCGGGCCAATGCCCATACGGTGAGTTGATTGTTGGATTTGTTGGTGTTTCACAGCCTCAGTAAATGTAGGTCCTCCCCAAACTGTTAGTGAGTGAATTCTCATGATCTTTCATGATTTTCATGATTTCTGAAGGGGTAAGTAATTTTTTGTCTGCTGAGGTTAGGAACCCTATAAGCATTGTAGGGCATAGGACTCAAAGCCAAAACTGTGTAACTCGGCTCCATAGTAGTCATCAAATTTTCCATCTGGAACCAAAAGGATAGTTTCTTTGGTTTCTTGTAATTTTTTTTTTTTTTAAATTACAATCATTTAGAATAAGAAAATCATTGTTTGTAGTAGTATGTAATTATTTTACGACTTGGGTTCATGGACGAGTAGAGTCTTCTCGATGTGAGAACGCCTTCATTGTTGTATTAGGAGCAGTATAATCAAGGAAACAAATGTTTCTGACAGGCGTAATTCTCTTTTTGTTGCTTTAAAGTTATTTATTATTCATTTTGTAACGTTTTGTGACCGTGTGGTAGGATAACAAGCAAAGGAACATCTATTGTGATTTTACCAGTGAGTCTGTTCTCCTTATTAAGGATATAATTGCCACAGAAGCCAACTGTGCAACTTTTATGGTGTCCTTGGTGGGAGAGGCCCCAGTCCTGATTGTTTTATCACATAACAAGACCTCATGAGAAGATCTCCTTTTTTAGCAAATAAGGGATAGAAAAATTGGACATTGCGCATGTGTGTGTGCGTGTATTTGGGGGAGGGGGAGATGGGGGGAATTATACATATGGCAAAAATTTGAAAAGTTTTCGTGCTAAATCTTTTTTGGGCAAAACCTTTGGAACTTTTTGCTGTCTAGATCGCTCACGCTTAGAGGAGTGGGCTTCGGAAGGTGGAGAGTAGAGATGAGCGAATTTGCCGAAGTTCGGGTTCGTATGAACCTGAACTATCGGCTTCTGATTCCCACTGTCTACAGCCTCCGTGAACAGGGTTGATACAGCCTAAGGAACGCCTGAAAAACTGGGATACAGCCTATGCCAATGTCTGTATCCCAGTTTTTCAGGCGGTTGGTAAGGCTGTATCCACCCTGTTCACGGAGGCTGCAGACAGTGGGAATCAGAAGCCGATAGTTCAGGTTCATACGAACCCGAACTTCGGGAAATTCGCTCATCTCTAGTGGAGAGGGCTTGGCCTTCTCTAGCACCATATTTTTCACAGCATATTTCTTGAGCTGGCATGGATTTCAGTTGTCGGCATGGGCAGCTTGGATACTGCAGGAAGAGGCATGTGTCTCTATAACAATAAACATTGTCTCTTGACAAAAATCAGAAGTGTCTTCCTGCTGTGGCCCCAGCAAACATCTGTAATCTGTGAGGAAACCTAGAAGTAAGTGTTAAGCTTCCCTGCAGTGCCACCACAGATGCAAAATAAGCACTACGCAATGTCCATTCATATCTGGACCGGTAGGTCCTCCAGTGAGAAAGACACTCTTTGCTACTGTTCTTTTCTGGCCAAGAGAAAATAATCCTAAACAGAGAACCCCCGCCTTAGCTGAAAATTCCCAAATCGTATCTATGTTTTTTTTAAACTGAACAACCCCTTTAATTGACCCACAAAATATGTTGACTTGAATAGAGATTTTCACCTCAATGCCAAGTCCATCGCACTGAAATGTGCCTGCTGGAAGATAGGGGACATCCATCTACATCCGTCTCTAAACTCAGTCAACTGGTCTCCCATGTAGCTAAAAACTCCCTATCACATCTTTGGGAAGAATAGGAAGTGGTAACCTCAACCTCAAATGGAACTGGAAGTGGTCATCATTTTTAGTTTTCAAGACATTCCCAGAGGTGGACCAGTAAATCTTGAATGGTAAAGGTGTATGTACCATAGAGAGTTCTATGGGTCTGGTCTCCAGGTGATACTTTGGTGGATACAATGGTGGTGTCATGTAGTAAATGACCTCACTTATATATGAAAATTGCCCTTTAAAACTCTAGGTTTTTGGATCATCTTCCTGAACTTCAGCTCTTGCAGCTCTCAAACAATTATTACATTCTCTCTAAATAGGATTCTGTTCCAAATTCTCATAAGTGGCTTCTAGATTCAATTCATCGGAATTAAAAAAAAGACCAAAGAAGAAAGACAGTAAAATGTTCATAAAAATTGGCAGCGGATCCAACTTACAAAAATGAATTGAGGTGCGGAGTGACAAGCTGGCCAAGCAAGTGAAGCTATGCAGAACACAATTAGGCAAGTAAGCCAGCAGGATGGCAGGCTGGAGAGCCGTGAAATAATAATCACTCATTTAAGAGCCATACACGTAATTGACAGTAACCAATATCACATTTGCTAAATGTTCAACTCGAGACGCTTATTCCAGAAGGACTAGAGCATGACCCGGGTAACTATATGCAATCCTCAATACCAGTCACAGGTCAGATGATGAAAATGTTTTATCCCAGATGTTTCCTATCTGACACAGTCAATTTTCATACTTAACCTTTAATTCACATAAGCAAATAGGGCTTGTTTTTGGTTGGACAAGTTGTATTTTTTTAATGTAACTGTATAATGTAATATTTTGTGTAATAATTTTGTGTATTTATATGTATTTTATGTAGTGTTTTTGAAAAACTTTTTTGGTGGGGGATGTAAACTAAACGACTTTACAACTTGAAGCAAAGGAACAGTTTTAATTTGCTTTGCGTCACCAACCATATTTTGACACCCATATAAAAATTACTTTATTTTTTTTTTTTTGCCCTGAGTTTTATTCTTTATATGATACTAAAATATGCAATGATTTTTAAACTTTAACTTATGCAGTAAAATCAAGCGTTTATGCGGTGTCTACTTCGTACACCTTCTCTATGAATGAGCTACCAGGGCAGTGAGCCATGTGAAAAACATTGTCTTTTCTTTTTAAAAATGTTGGGGTACATGCAACTTTTTATTCATTTATTTATTTATTTTTGGGCGCGGACATGGAAGGAACAAACGGCAGTTCTCACATTGATTGTTTGGTTTTTAAGTTAGTAAGTTTGTTGCTTTACAGTGCACACAAGTGATAGTTTGTCATAGTGATAGTTTAATAATTTAAATATGATTGTTGTTTAAACTTTGTAAACAATTTTTTTTTAACTTTAATGATAGATAGATAGATAGATAGATAGATAGATAGATAGATAGATAGATAGATCAAAGTTGATAAAACAGAGATACCACTTACATACATGAAGATCAATACAAATATACTATTTTTTTTTATTTTTTTTAAATGACATAGCTTACATCCCTGTACTGTTCTTCTCCCCCATGGATCTGATCACTTCCTGGTTTCCTCTCTGAACTGTGACCCTCCTGTCGAAATGCAACAGTGAACATACTTCCCCACAATGCCTCTTGCTTGCAAGCTCAGTGGAGGCAAACTGCAGTACTTCCTGGAGATTGCAATTAAACTGATCATGCCTGGTCCGCCTTAATGGGTCATAACTAGGGATGGTCCGAACCGAACGCTCGGCAATGATTCCCGCTGTCTGCCCTCTCCATAGGCTGTATTCCAGTTTTCCAGGCGGTCCTCCCGCTGTATCCACCAGCTGCACGGAGCGGGCAGACAGTGGGAATCTGATGCCGAGTGTTCGGGTTCATACGAACCCGAACCTCGGCAGTTTCGGACCATCCCTAGTCATAACCAAAGGCAACAGATTATCAAAACAAAACAGTGACATGGGGAATGTAAATTTCAATCTCTTACACAGTACATTTTCGGAAATACTTGTACATTTAGACCATTTTTAGATTAATAAGACAACGCCTTTAAATATGTAAATGATGCCCTTACATAGTGAGTCATGTTTGGAGTCTCACGAAAGGCTGGCCAATGTCAACCCAACAGTACAAACCCAGGTTAGACCCACTCTGGTGCAACCTATAGAGCCAAGGGCCTAGAGCCCCCATTAGGCACCGACTAGACATGGTGAGCCGTGAATGCCATTAGCTTAGTCTCAGCCATGAAGTCTAGTAGACGCCGGGAATATGGACTCCGGAAAGCAGCTATGACAGGCGGCATTATCAATCTTTTCCATTCTGCTAGAGTCAAGAGCTTACATGTGTAATAATATGTGACACCTACATGTGAGCTCACCTTCGCCGCCGACACTTGCTCCGATCGGCCGCTCTCACCGGCTCAAGTGTCCTTTTTAAATTGATTGTTCTCGGAGAAAATAATCCATCTTATTTTTCTTCTTATTCATACGGGAAGGCAATTTCTTTGCTACGGAATTTGTGATTTTCATTCACAGAAATGAAACTATTCCGTCGAGCCCGAGATGTAAATCCACAATTTGCCGGGCTGTGCTGGATGCTATTATTTGTCATCTCGGTGGGTACAATAGGGAACCGGTAGAAAGCTTGTCTAGTACAAGTGGGTATATTAATCACGCTCTGATACACGGTAAATCACTTGATATTTTGTTATTGGATGCTATAAATTCATCACACGTAGAATTTTTTATAATTTATTTTTTTTATTATTTTCTATTTTGATCAAGTGACTTTCTAAAATAAGCCAGAATTAGGTGATATCTGAACTACGAGCATGTGATAAATGAGCAATACTAGAAACCCAGCCGGCTTCCCATCCTCTCCCCATAAGTCAGCCCTTTTTCCTGAATTATTATTAGTATTCTGCAAATTGCTCCATTTCCTTTCTTCTTATTCATTACATGTTGTAGAAGCAAATGTATTCTATAGAAAGTGCTACTTTATGCCGATGTGATTGGAATATTCCCACTTAATACTTTATTGTGTACTTTGCTCTATTTCTCTTGTAGAACAGCGAGCGGCCAATGATCCGCGGCTTGATCATGCTAGATCAACATTGTTAGGCCTCGGGCGTTGCAAAGTTCATTGGTGAATGACATTTTATCTTTAGAAAGCCATTGAAATGTAAAGTATGGGGAAGGGTTTCAATATTAGAGTAGAAGCGAGCACGAGCCTATTATTTATTGTTATCATTGAGAATGAATGTGATGAGACGTCTACATGGTGCTGGTGGCAGTAAAGCAAATTCTACATGGCTCAAGATCCCCTAAACATTACAAGTCATTCTTACCTGCTGTGTTCACATATTCATGGTTTTGTTGCTTTTTTGATTTATATAATTTGAACCTAATTGGTTTGTGGGCTCGGTAATTTTGTCTTTATTCACAGTCAGCATTACCAGGCTTTATCTGCTGTTTTTCTTGTGCTAAATAATCTAATGAAGCCTGGTAATGCTGATCGCATGATTAAGCCTGGTAATTCTAATCACATGATGAAGCCTGGTAATGCTGATCACATGATAAAGCCTGGTAATTCTAATCACATGATGAAGCCTGGTAATGCTGATCACATGATAAAGCCTGGTAAATCTAATTATGTGATTAGCATTATCAGGCTTCATCAAGTCATTAGAATTACCAATCTTTATCATGTAATTAGCATTACCAGGCTTTATCATGTGATTACAATTACCAGGCTTCATCCTATGATAAACCTGATAATGCTGATCACATGATGAAGCCTGGTAATGCTGATCACATGATGAAGCCTGGTAATGCTGATCACATGATGAAGCCTGGTAATGCTGATCACATGATGAAGCCTGGTAATGCAGATCACATGATGAAGCCTGGTAATGCCGATCATGTGATGAAGCCCGGTAATGCTGATCACATGATGAAGCCTGGTAATGCTGATCACATGATGAAGCCTGGTAATGCAGATCACTGTTTCACAAATAGAAGTTCTCCCCTCATACGGGATAACTAACCGATCGTGGTGGGTCCAAACACTGGTTCCCCCTGCGATGTCAGGCAAGTCCTTTTTGCACCTGAGAGCCGACCAAAAAACAACTAAAAATGTCCGTGCAAACCATTTTTGCAGAACTCACTTACGGTCAATACTCCATAGGAACTCATTTATAATCAATAGAAACATGAACTATCGTCATTACCATGAGGAGCTTTATTCTATAACACTATTTTAAAAAGTGTTGGACTGAAGCACCTTTGGTCTCCCAGAAATAACTGTTTTGAAGGTCCACCATTAATGTATACAACTCTTCTATATGTCCACCTCCAACTATGTTATTATTGTCCACATTGGTCATATGTTTTAGTACAGTGTTTCTCAACTCCAGTCCGCAAGACCCACCAACAGGTCATGTTTTGAGGATTTCGCAGGTGATATAATTATAGTCAGTGCACCAGTAACTGCCACAGCTGTTTGTTGTATGGGATATCCGCAAAACATGACCTGTTGGTGGGTCTTGAGGACTGGAGTTGAGAAACACTGTTCTAGTAGGTCTTTTATGAATAAGTTCTGGAAGACTTTTTCCCCAACAGAAAATGACTGGCTCCAACTAGTTTCTGATGGCATTGTCTTCTTCTGCAGTGTTCCTCAGTAGTTCATGATTTGGGGATTTCCTTAGCATTTCACAGGTAATATTGCTATAGTCAACAGATCTGGTGTCACTCTTTGTATGGGATAGCCTCGAATCATGACCTGTTGAGGGTAGTTGTGAAATACCGGCTGTAGAGGCTCGGAATTGTGTCTGAACCTCAGGACACCATATGATTCTCTGTTGGGCTAGTCCAATCCTGTTTCCAAATAACCAATACCATAATGTCAAGTCAATGTTCACCAAATCTTTGTTATTGTCACCTAGTACCACACTAACAGTATTTTTTGATGCTTGCTCAGATCAGGTGGACCAAAACAGCAGGAAGTGCATCCGATAGATTTCAAGACTCCAGTGTATTCAACGAAACCTTGAGGATTACAAATATCCAGAGGCATCAAGGAGGAAGATACTACTGCAAAGCAGAAAATGGGCTGGGCTCTCCTGCAATAAAGTCCATCCGAGTGGATGTATACTGTGAGTACCGAGGACTTTCCTACTGTATAGGGAGTATACTCCATGTTTGTTGTACAGTAGGTCACTTAGAGTTGTGTCGAGCATTCATTCCTAGTTATTCTCCTCAACCCTTCCCAATCATAGAGAACGCGTCATTTAGTGCTGGAATGTTAAATAGCCATGAACATAAATTACAAAGTCAATGGTATACACTGAAAATATATAGATATAGATGAGAGTAGTAAAGAAATTCCCGACAGGAATTTAAATTTAGGGTTCATTCACACAAATAGGATCCGCAGCAGATTTGAGGGTGCAGATTTGATGCTGTGTTCAGTTTTTTAGATCAAATCTGCTGCGGATTCGCAGCAGGAAAACCGCTGCAGTACGGTGTGTGTGAAGTATTGGGAAATTCTTTGGACTGACTGCATGGATGTGTGCATAACTTCTCAGAGTTTCCCAGGACTGGATCCAGCTTTTCCAGAGTGTCACAGAGCAGCAGTGAGTTATAAGGCGGCCAGCGGATGAGCAGATTACCGAGAAACAAAGAGCTTGAAGTGTCACTGTCACTGTCAGAAATCAATAGCACAGGCGGTTTTGAGAAACTTTGTAATTGGTTTTATTAGCCGAAAAAAATGCATTTTTATGATGAAAAAACAGTTTTAAGCTCTTCTTCCTGTCTTCATGGATTGCTAATGGAGAGGGGAGGTGTGGAGAGAGATGAGGCACCAAAACAGGACAACAAAGAGTTAATCTACAGTTAATCACCAGGCTATCTCCTCTGACAGTCAGCACTGACCTCTCTGACCTCTTAATACCGCTGTCACCCACCTCCGTGTTGTGTAATCCTTTGTTCTCTGCTCTCTGCTGCAGACTAACTCCCTCCTCTCTCCTACCCCATCCCCTCTCTATAGAACAGACAGGGTTGTGTCTGATGCAACAAGTCACAATTTTCTGATATTTTGCAGTGAATGGAAAAGAGGAGGGGGGGGGGACCTGGGAAAAGTTTTTTTGAATGCAGATAATGACATATTTGCCTAATAAATCCAATTACAAAGTTTCTTAAAATCACCTGGACTATTGATTTGTGGGGGAAAAAAAATACGACAGTGACTCTAACTTTCTTTTTACTGTAAATTCTCTTATCTCTAATTATTATTATTATTTTTATTATTTATTTTTTTTATGAGCAGTAAGTGGTTTTAAAGGGATTTTCAGTGTTCATAGCGTTAAAATTCTGTTTTCATCACCTTTGGATTCCCTGTCTGCTGCTTGGTGTGGCATGCAGGTTGAATCAGTCCCCTTCCTCCGCTGGCAGCTGACTCCATCTTTACCATCCTCTAAACCCCCTATAGATGTACTGTCATGTTACTTTAGTGGCTCTACTCCTTCTCTTTTTACTGGATGGTTTGCAGCAATCAGGTGATCACCATGCAAAGACCTGGCTGTGAGGTGAGACACTGAGCATGTGTGACCACCATCAGTAGGTGGTCGGACACTATATATTCTGAACACCAGGTGGTGCTTTACTAGTATACTAGTACTAGTACTTCACTGGACTTCTTCTTCTAGAGGATACCATGTTGCTTGGTTGTGATGTAGGTAATGACTGGATCTGGTTCCAGGCACCGGTGATACAGACAGAGGTGAGGCAGGTGAAACAGGTTAGCAGCCATGGCGTATACGGTGTGTGTGTTTATACCCTTAGTGTGGACAGTCCGAGTCATGTACAGGTGGGTCAGTGAGGTCCACATGGGTTAAGCACTAAGGGTCCTATTCCACAAAGCAAAAACAGGCCGAATCGGCCAAATTTGGACGATTATCGCTCTGTGGAATAGAGATAATGATCAGCCGATGATCGTGTCATCGGCTGATTGTTTATTTAGGATCAAACCTAAAATCATTGGGCATTGACCACGCAGCGCTGTGTGGAATAGTGATGTGCAGCGGGCGACCGATGATTTCTCAAGCACCATGCTTTACCTAAGCATGTTGCAGGGCTTCTCCTGCGCTCCTTCTTCCTCCCAGCAGCTTCAGTGCGGCCTGTCTTGGCTGACAGACCGCTCAGCCAATCATTGGCCAGGGCCGCCGCGGCTAGTGATTGGCTGAGCGGTCTGTCAGCTAAGACAGGCCGCACCGAAGCTGCTGCTGCTCGTGGGACCGGCAGGAAGAAGGAGGAGAAGTATGACATCGGTAACAATGTCCCTGCAGCCCTGGCTAAACGATTTTCGGGCTGTGGAATAGACCCAGTAAACGAGCGCCGATCTAGCAGATCGGAGCACGTTTACATTATTGATCAGACCCCCATCGGCCCGTGGAATAGGACCCTATCTCTTTATAGTTACAGCTAGTACATGGCTGCGACCTCTACAGGGCACACCAGGGACTGCAAATATAGTGTAGGAAACAGTAGAAAGGCCAGAGGCAGGGGCATAACTACCACTGTAAAAGCCATAGTGGCATCAGGGGGCTCTCTGCATTAGATACGCATTGTATTGCCTATTTTACTCAAAACCTCCAAACCAGTAGGAGCCATGAGGAGTTGGAATGGCACCTTGTGCCAGGAGGGTGCCAGTAAGCCTTTTTGCCCAGAATAGGGTAATTGCATACAGTGCTAGTGATGGCCCCCAGACCCCTCTCCCCTACAGCTTCCATCCCGTCTCGTATTTCGCATTTCAATCTCTATCTCTTTAAATCTGCCTATTTAGGATAAAATTGCCGGTAGATGTAAACTTAATGTAAAAATGTAAAGCTAATTGCCCGTCATAAATGTACACATTTAATTTTATTTTAAATGACTGAATTCTCCCGTGTAATTTCAAGGTGCGGTAATTGAAACGTTGGCGCAATCATTTTCCCTAAAACAATAATTTGCATTCATCTCGACGGATCCCGTTTCATCCACAATCCCATCGAAGGGTTTTATTAAAACAATGTAACCATCATGTAAGCGCGACTATCAGACACCAACCGCAGCCTCCCCGATACACTGACATTGCGTAAACAATTCCAGACGACATCTTGCTATTTAAAAAAATAATAAAATTGAAAGCGAGAAAAAAAGAATAATGAGCGGGAAGATTTGTATTTTTATTCTATTTCCATAGCGAAGGCCGCGGGAAAGCATGGGAGGCTGCTATATTTAGAGCGCAGTCTGATTTGAAAGATAAATATACATAATTTCAGAAGTATTTTGGAACTCGGGCTGAATGAAGCAATCAAGTCTCTTTTCAATGCTTGAACACATTCATTTTAGGTGGAAGAAAATAAATTATCATATTAAGCATCACTACAGTCTGACCCAAGCAGTTTCTGCCATTAGGATAAAAGCTCGGTTCTTGCAGACACATTTGGCCATTTTAACTCATTGGTTTGTGCTATTTGGAAAAAGAATCCAAGAGTGTGGATGTCTTGTGTGGTAAGATGCCAACAGACATGCTCTATATAAAAAAAAAAAAAAAAAACTTACCGATCGGGACCCGATCGTTGAAACGGACCGCTAGAGGTCTCTCACCTGCCTCCGTGTGGTCCGATCGGCGATCTGCTGCACTGAGGCTGCACAGGCAGGCTCAATGAGCAGAGCGCCGATAACACTGATCAATGCTATGCCTATGGCATAGCAGTGATCAGTGTGTAAAATAAAAGTAATCAATGTACAAGTCCCCCACAGGGACTTCAAATGTGTAAAAAAAAAAGTTAAAAACACTATTACACTACCCCAAATCCCCATCCCCAATAAAAGCTTAAATCACCCCCCATCCCATTATATAAGTAAAACATATAAAAATAAATAAATAAACATATAATATACCATAGCGTGCGTAATTGTCCGATCTATCAAAATATCACAAGCGTCATTGCGAACGGCGTACACGAAAAAAAAGTGCGCAGATTACCGATTTAATGTTACATTATATATAAAAAAAATAATAATAAAAAGTGATCAAAACGTCCGATCTTCACAAATATGGTATTAATAAAAACTAGAGATCATGGCGGAAAAAATGACACCCCATACAGCCCCGTAGGAGAAAAAATAAAACCGTTATAAGAGTCACAATAGGCCCATTTTATTAATAATTAATTGCCAAAAAAAAGGATTTTATTAAAAAAAATATATATAACATTAGAGAATCTGTGTAACCTGCATATGGTTGTGTTCGGGCTGACCTATAGAATAATAGTATCATGTCGCTGTTACCATATAGTGCATTACGTAGACACAGGAACCCCCCAAACGTTACCATATTGCTTTCTTTTTTACGATTTCACCTATTTATATCTTCATAAATAATATATTTGGGGTTCCGTCATACATGTTATGGTAAAATGAAAGACGCCATTACAAAGTACAACTATTCCTGTGACAAACAAGCCCTTACATGGCCTGTAGATAGAAAACTGAGAGTGCTAGAGCTCTTAGAAGGGGAGGAGGGAAAAATGGAAACTCAAGATCAAAATTTGCGCGGTCCACTGGGTCATTTTGGGCCTGGTTCTCAAAGGGTTAAAGGGGTTATCCGGGTAACAAAAACAATATTCTTAAAAATCCCCCTTCCCAATATCACCCTATGTCTAATATATATGTATAACTTCTTGCACCCTTTCCCTGTTTTTTTCTCATTCTTATCCACTCTGGACATGTAAAATCCTCTACTCTCAGTCCACTCTGACTACACTCAGCTCCCTCTTCCCCCCTCCCTTTGTAGACACAGGATATGTGATCTCCTTTCTGGGGGTTGGGATAGCTATCTATTGACTTGGTAACCTGACCACCAGGAGACATCATCTGCATCATCTCCATGCACCTGTGCTGCTTCCATAGACTTAATGGGGGACTTTAAAATGTCCCCATATCTCCGACGCTACAGGGATTTATGTAGCGGCGGACTGCGTCTACATAAATCCCGTGCGCTTCGGTGCGCACGGCCGTAAACCTACGCCAGCTGAGGACTGGAGTAGGTTTTCGGCGTATCTTTAAGACACAAAAATGATGAATCAGCCCCCTCCACACCGCCATATAGGTTATGCCATATATTTATTTATTTTGTAATAATATGACTTTTTTGGGAGGGAAGTAAGTAAGCCAACAAGTAGATAGAAATTAATTTTTTTGTTTGTTTGTTTTTCTTTCTGGAGGGTGGGGGGGATCATTGGGGGGGGGTATTAATTTATACAAACAGGAGGTCCTTAAAGGGATACACTGAATGCAGACCTCTTCCCTGGCCATCATGGAAACCCATTGGAACCCAGTAATCAGACTGCAGAGAAGCTGATAAGGAGGCAGATAAAACTACTTCTGCCTAACAACTTAGACCATTAATAGTTAAACACCTGGGCTTATAGTTATGCTTATAGTTAATGCACTACAAGTTCATGGATCAGTAGAAAAATATCTCATCTATAAAATTATATATATATATATTTTTTTATTTTTATTTTTAATCTCTTGTTTTTATAACGTATCTTATCAGCCAAAATTATTATGTATCTGTGGTCTGTCTATGGTCAGATCAATAGCAGATCCAAAGGTCTTTCACATCTCCAAGCCTTATTGATATCATTAATACAAATTTCTCGGGTTTACCTCAGACTGCGACTAAGAATGATGTTCTAATATTTAAGCTGCATACATTATCTCTTCAGATGTCAGCGAATACGGCAAATGATGTGTAAATGCCAGACCGATGGAGGATTCACCACATCTTTGTACAATCACATCAAATATCCATAGCCCTTTAATTATTTAGACGTGGGAAATATACATTTCAAAGTGTATGGGTTCATTTACAAATCTCTGTCCTCATCAGGCTGCGGAGATTGCTGTAAGATGCTGACTCAGCAGATTGATCCATGTAAAATCCTGGTTTGAGGCTTAACTGTGTAGTAACCCATGCACGAAGATCAATACCTGTGTGTAGGGGCAAAAATATGAGCAACCCAAATAGACATTCAAAAACCACAGTACTCCGGTAAAGGTGTGAATAGATAGGGGTTCTATTACACAAGGCGAAGAGGCTGAAGAACAAGCAACTTCATATTAGTTGACCGACCGGCTTGTTTTGGCCTATGGAGAAATCACTGTTCTCTGGCCACAGATCTCCCCGTATAATAGGTAATGGCAGCCAACAAGCGTTGTCAACAACTGGAGACATGAACAATCCAATGATCAATCATGCTGCCTGCCCCGCCAACACCTGAGTTGCAATAGACCTGTGGCAGAGGATGATGTCAGAGGGATGCTCAGTGTCCCTCCAGTGCCCTGTGTCGCTCAGTGTCCCCCTGCCATCATCCTCTCCAGCAGCCATAGCCCGCACAGCTCTGGGACTCGGGTCGTGACATCACCATGTTATCCAGGAAGTGACATCACCATTTTTTATCCAGGAAGTGACATCTCCATGTTATCCAGGAAGTGACATCACAATTTTATCCAGGAAGTGACATCACCATGTTATCCAGGAAGTGACATTACCATGTTATTCAGGAAGTGATATCACCATGTTATCAAGGAAGTGACATCACAATTTTATCCAGGAAGTGACATCACAATTTTATCCAGGAAGTGACATCACCATGTTATCCAGGAAGTGACATTACCACGTTATCCAGGAAGTGACATCACCATGTTATCCAGGAAGTGACATCATAATTTTATCCAGGAAGTGACATCACAATTTAATCCAGGAAGTGACATCACCATGTTATCCAGGAAGTGACATCACCATGTTATCCAGGAAGTGACATCACCATTTTTATCCAGGAAGTGACATTACCATGTTATCCAGTAAGTGACATCACCATTTGTATCCAGGAAGTGACATCACCATGTTATCCAGGAAGTGAAATCACAATTTTATCCAGGAAGTGAAGCCTTGATGCAGTAGTAAGCGCAGGGAAAAAGCACTTTATAAGCATTTCCGGTAGTAAGCGTATACTGGTCATTTGTATACCTTTTGGGGGGCAATACAATACTTTCATAAATTTTTTTGCCAAACCTCTCCTGTAAGGGGTTGGTGCATTTAGAAAACCTTTTATAAAATGCATTACTAGAGAACCCCATCAATGACTCCCAGCACAACTATGAAGACTCTCTCTTTCTACTCTTTTTAGTTCTGGAGGACTCAACACTTCTGCCTGTTACATGGTAAGTAGAGATGAGCGAACCTCATCCGAACCCGAGCATGCAGAACTTAATTATCGGTGGTTGAAGATGTTGGATGCAGGCCTAGGAAGTCCTGGAAAACATGGATACAGCCTATGGCCTATGGCCTGTGGCTGTATCCGTGTTTTTCATGTTTTCTTCAGCCACTGATAATTAAATGCTGTACACTTGGGTTTGGATGAATCCTAGTGTTCTTGAGGTTCGCTCATCTCTACTCACCATGAAATATGAAAATGTGTTTAGTCCTCCAGAAAGAATGTAATGCTTGACTTGACCTGTGATGGCGCTGCTGGGTAATATAACACTTAATCAGAGATAAGAGACGATCATTAGTGATTTCAGAAGCAGGAGGACAGCCGCTATACTTTTATATTGAGGGTATGTATAAAAAAAAAATAGATTGTCTAAAATCCAAATCCTTTAAGGTTTATCTTCCGAGTTAATCAGGATTAAGCTTGGACATTTTTTTTTTCTTGAAAATATTCAGACTGGAGCTTATATAAGAGATCAATATAAACGGAACCACTTGTAATATTCACACATGTAATCCCTTCTCCTAGCTTCCTTCTTCCTAATCCCATTGGAGACCTGCCATGTCATGGGCCTAGACCCCACCTCGGTATTTTCCTCAAGCGCCCCCTCTACCACATAACAATACATTTCCTGCCGGAAAGACATTGTATTAATAAGCCTTTTATGCCTGCATCAAAATAAGGGATCATTCTAAGCTCGGATTTTGAAAGCTTTTTTTTTTCTGTGATGTGAAAGGAAAACTGGAGGTCTGTATTTTCAAAAAGAAAATGAAAACCTTTTATAAAGAGACATTTCTTTTGTCTGCAGTGTCACCCAAAGGAAATCTCATCCCTAGATTAATATTTACCGCACAGTGAAGTTCTGCCAGGCCTGAATGTAAAATCTATAAAATCATGAAACCATGCCCAGGACCTACGGTGCGTGGAAAAATAACAGATACTTACTGACCGTAATCTTCACATTAGGGGGTCACTTAAATTTTCAGCAGGACCCTTATTGTAGCTACTTTGTATACAGAGGATTATAAGAGGGGTTGGCCAAGATTCGGACAAGACCTCCAAATAACCAAAACCGCAATGTAAAGTAATTATGAAATTAGACTCCATTCCCATTAAGACACTAAGGGCCGACTTGGCCGATTACGCCCCTTGTAATAGAGACATTATCAGCTCAATGTGTCAAATGGTCTGACACCAAAATCATCGGCTGCCGACCTCTTATCCCTACGTGTAACAGAGACGTGCGGATGATGTCTAACGGTTGAATAAACTGTTATACATTACCTCTTCACCCTCCCGGTCTTCTCCTGCCCTCTGCTTGCTTCTCAGTGCTGCGGCTGAAGCTGACAGGCCGCTCAGCCAATCACTGGCCGAGGTGGTCCCAGCTACTCTGAGCTACGGCGGTGGCTTAGAGAAGCAAGCAGACAGCTGAAGACGGGGAACGCGGAGAGGTAATTTATTAGGTTTAGGGCAAGGGCTGCATGGACATCATTAGTGATGTCTGTGCAGCCCTTGCTAAACGATTATTGAGCCGTGTAATGGGCCCAGTAACTATAGCAGATTGTTTCTCTTTTATTAGACAGGCTGTCATCGGCCTGTCTAATGAGACCTTAAGCCTTCTACTACATCATGTCAGTCACTGGATAATGTGGTCATACATTATGAAGCACCATCACAATGGTTATGTTGTGTATAAGCCAAATGGTTAATAATGTTTAGGTCTTCTTCTTCAAAGAAAGAGATGAGCCAACTGCGGACAAACTCTGGAATGTGTGAATCCGAGGGTGCGGCATTTGATTACCGGTGGCTGAGGAAGTTGGATGCATCCCTAAGGCCCTAAGGTTTTCCAGGCCTGCATCCAACTTTGGATTAACCCGAGCGTGCTTGTGCTTCACTCATCTCAAGTCAAACATTTTTTTAAGAGGCTTTTACTGTTTGCACAGTATTTAGGTGTAATGGAAGCCATGGATTGATTTAAAGTAACCCTGTCACTAGGAATTTAAGAACCAAAGTGCTGACAATGTTACTTAGTTCTTGGGTAAAGAATATACATATTAACTCTTCTAACTTGAGCCACGGTATGGAACTCCAAGAAGAGCCGGAAGTGTTGTACACTGCATTGTAAGCGTGTTACAATGCAGTCTTTGGCACTTCCAGGAGTTCCGTCTACCTGCTAGAATTTTTTGGAGGATCCTGCTGCGCTCACCAAGTGATTGGTACCCTTTAACACACTGAACAAATGCTGTTCTTTGTTGCAGTGAAGTGCCTAAGAGGTGTGTCCCCAGCAGATAAGAGTTCTAATATGTTTGGGACACGCCTCTTTGGCACTTCACTGCAGCATAAATTAGTATCTGGTTCTCATTTTTCCAGGGATGGTATTTGGTGCTTAATTTTTATTTTTGCTACAGACCCGGTAGAGATGAGAGCAGCTCGAACATGCTTGAGTCTGATCTTCGGCATTTGAATACCAGTCGCTGAAGAAGTTGCATGCAACTGTATCCATGTTTTCCCAAGCTCCATAGGGCTGCATCCCACTTCTTTAGCCACTGGTATTTAAATACTTAACAAATGGACTTGAGCATGCGGAGTATTCCGGGAAAAAAATAACTTAGGATAGGGGGGAAAATAGGAGATCGCCATGAACTTCTTGAAGATCTCTGTATCGGACCCCGCCAGCTCTGTTATGAATAGAGACTCGGGTCGGCACGTGACCCACAGCTCTGTTCATTCCTTTGGAGCATTAGAAAGAGCCGAGTATGCTTGGAGAGCGATGTTCGCAGCTCTTTCCGACGGTCCATAGGTAAGAATAGAGCTGCGGGTCACATGCCGACCTGGGGCTCTATTCATAGCAGAGCCGTTGGGGTCCAATATGGAGATCCCTGGGAGGTTCAGGGGTTAGACCCCAAGCGATTTCCTACTTTTCCCAGAATACCCCTTTAATCTGTGCTTATCTCTATTAACCATATTACAACTTTAGATCGCATTCATATGGCTGCAGTGCGGCTCAATTATAGCGGCAAGTCTTGGCCATTAGAGATTGTATGATAATATTAATTCAAGTCATAAGACCTCAGGGCTGCTAGTCATGAAATGGAAGGGAATTAACGGAATGAGGACTAAAACTAAAAAGGACTATACTAAAACGCAGAGAGGGAGTTTGGTGGTGGGGCGTATAATTTAGGGCTAGTCGAATGAAGGATGACGGCTACACTGAGCATTCTAATAGCTCTTACGTGGGAGTCCAGGATGACTCACGAATGGCTGAAAGGTGGATAGAGCTTTTATTCTGGGGGGATTTCTCTGTACATGGTGTGTAGGAGGTCTTGATCATCTAATAAACTTATGTGGATATACTCTAAACTGTATAATAAAGCAATGTTCCTTCGATAGAAGGGTGTTCCCTGGCTGTGTAATTGGTTCATCATAGCTTTATCTACAAAGCAATTATAGCCAAATAAAGACTTCTTGAATAGCTGTCAAGGAAATATTGACCACAAGCACATTTAATTAAGGTATTCGGAGGCAAAAGCTTTTTAATCACGAAAAGGAACAAAATGCGAGGGCTTGATCATCTGTAAATTGATACGTGCCTGGGTTGAGAACCCCCTATCGCGCCTAATCAAAATTAATCAGTGACTGCAAATCCGCTTATTGGCGTACAGGCAAAATAAATAAACACAGCGCTATAGTTAAACATATTCCTCATCCAAATTACACGAAACATATTGTACACACAGCAATGCAAATAATCAGAATAGCTGTGTGATAAGTTGGCATAGTAAGCAGATTATGCGTTGCAGGCTTTAATGGAAGATCCCCAATGGGACCCACTAGGGCTCCTTGACCCCACAGGAAGAAATATTTTGGGGAGGGCCAACCTCCATGTGCCAATAAAATTGGAGACCCTTGTTGAAGTGATTGGTTCTAAGTTATCTTCCAATGGTAATGACTGGTGTTGAGTGGACCTGTCAAACTGTTCGGTTCGGCAACGTTCTCTGAACCCAAACGCTTGGCATTTGATTCTTCATGGCAGGCATAGTGAACTTTGTTGAACCTGAACAGTTTGAAAGGACAGTAGTAATAACTAAAGCTAGCCCATTGGAGACAATTATTGCGAGATTCTGGGCCCATCGAAGAAAACTCTCTCAGGCCAGTCTACTATTTGCAAAGCTACCTGAGAATTCAGAAGTACTGTATGAGTTGGTCACCACCAGCCAAAGACTATAGACTCTATAGGTCAGTTCAACACAGCACCCAATCAGAGAATCTATTGGCACCTGGATCAGACCTGTATTTTCTAAGTTACTCATCAATCAAAACCGTAGACATCAAGGGTATTATAATTATTATTATTAATCAAACCTTGAGCTTGTTTGGGTTTGTCTGAACCCAAATATGCCGCATTCAATTACCGGTGGCTGAAAAATTTGGACGTAGCCCTAAGGAGTACTTGATACAACCTATGGCCACCAATAGCCTTCAGCCACAACCATTAACCACCAGTAATCAAATGCCGTATGCTCAGTTTCGGACGAATCCGAGCGTGCTCGAGGTTTAGTCATTTCTAATTAATATCCAAAACCAGTAATCATAGTATGATATAGAATAATAAAATAGGAAACAGAACATACAATGTCACACACAGTAGGAAATGTAACATTAACAATCACCACCGACATCGATCAGACCAGAAAAAAAACTTGTTGGCATACAACATATTTCTAGGTTGTTCTCATCTCTTCATCAGGTGCAATAAAAATCACTAACAAATTATTATTTTTTAAAGTCATATATTTTTTTAAGACAGCAATGCTTTATGATGATGATGCTGTAATATATATTTATATATAGTGCAGATATTTTATTGCTATATATTTTATGATATTGTTTTTGCTGTTATTGTGTATTGTGCTATCACTACTATGCTGGATGGTCAACTATTTAATCTCGTAAGTAAAGATTATTTCCCCTGACAAAGAGGTCAGAACCACCTAGAAACACGCTATATGTTTTTGTTGTTACATGAATCTGGTTCGGATTTGTAAGGGTCCTGTTGGAGGTGGTGATGATTGTGGAACTTGCATTTGAGATCCCTTTTTGAGGATATGTACAAGGTTCAGAGGTCATCCATGGGCTTGAGGGGAAATATCTGGTTGTGAATATGCATTTCTATGCTTTTATTGCATAATTGTACTACTAAGTAGTTTTCCCCATTTGGCAGGTGTTACCAGTCAGCACATTGGAGCACTTTCTGTGTTTATAGTTCTGCATATGTATTGTGTACCACTTTTTGGACTGGTCTGTCCATTATTTAATACATTTTATCATAGAGGTGTGCAGAGACTCCAGTATTTTAGTCTAGACTGTTTTTTTTTTTTGTTTTTTTGTTTTCTTTCAGTTGTTTTATTAGTATTTTACATTGTTGGAATTGCTTAAATAATGTTACCATATACCAAATAGCTAATACACAGAGTGTTAAAATTATTCCACTAGAAAGAGCCCTAGGCGGATTTCACATCACATTTGTGATGTCCGTTTAACGTGTATGTCAGGAAAACTCCCAAGATACAGGCTAAATGTGTCCATACATTGCCTGCGGAAGAGCTTGAACAGAGTCCTTTAGGTCTCTGGACTACTACTGCTAAAATCAGGGGATGAAATAGCATGGTTTGTCATTGTATGGCATTCATCATAGGATTCTTTTAAATTGATACCTTGGGAAGCTCCATTGATGTGTTCACTGGGATGAGATGCTGAGAGACCAGGGATGACCCCTCCTTCCCCTACTCCTCAGGTTTCTCCAGAGCAATGGAGCTAAATAGGTATTCAGGTGGCTGTCACCAGTTCCACCACTCTGGAGAAAGCTCAGGAGGAGGAGAGAAAGATTGACTATAGAGCCAAATTCGGTTTTCCTAGGGGAAACTTCCATGACATAACTAGCCATATATGGACATTTGCCATATATGGACTTTGCATATATGGTTGCAATCCATATATGGATAGTTAGGTTTTCTGACCTTCCCCAGGGCTTTCTTTTGGGAGTGGGCAATATATGCTACTGTGTCCCTCTCCTTCTGACATATACCTCAAAAGGATGGCCTAAAGGAGAACTATCCGCAGGTTAGATTAATCTAACCTACTGATACCCCGTATTGCGCACAGTGTGCTGAGGAGGAAGGTCACTTACCTTTCTCCTCTGCGCCATCCCCATACTATTAGCAGTGTAATCTTCAGTGCCGAGCACCGTTAGGAGCACTGCCCCCCTCCCTCCTAGAGCATGAGCCGGCCTTCTCCTTCTAATGATAATCAATGGAGTGGGCTTGAGCAATGGTGGTAGAAGTGCTCCAAACGGTGCTCCGGGATGAGGATTACACTGCTAACAGTATGGGAACAGCGACAAAGAGGATGGTAAGCGACATACCTTCCTCTTTGGCCCCTAGTTTGCAATAGGGGGCTATCAAGAGGTTAGATTTATCTAACCTGCTGATAGTTCCCCTTTAAAGCAGTGTGTACCAAGCTTTATACTACTAGACAGAGTGAAATACCATTTTTACTGTGCCCACATGATACCTTCATATAGGGGCAAATATACAGTACTAAAACTGAATTGTACTGTGGTTCAATAATATAAACTTGCACCAGAGTGATTCATGCTCTGCAGTAAATCTGGTGCATCTTTAGGCTATGTTCACACAATTTTCAACTGCTGTTATTTGATATTTAAAATAATGTCTGTTATTTTTATTATCAAATAATGGTCATTGCAATAACGACCGATGGTACACCATTACAGTTGGGATTGAATGATGGCCGCCCTTTTGGTTGTGTCTATTGTGTCGAATTTTGTTGAAGACGGTGAAAGAAAGGACGGACGAAAAAAAATCTGTGTATCAACAACTTAAAACAATGGTTGTTGTTCACTAAATAACGTCAATTTAATGGCCGCCGCCAACGACAGTCCTTGCATTCTGTGAACTTGCAGCCGTTGTTTCCATAGACTTCCATAGACTAATGAAAATCATTGAGACTGAAAATAACGGCCGTGTGTGAACATGGTCTTAGGCTGTCTATTTTACATTCGTAGAATTTGAAGCAATGTTGCAATTAAGCCAAACCCCTTTACCAAAGCCAAACCTTCTTCAGATACAGCAGGGAAAGCTACCTAAAACATACAATGCATTGGGTGCAGGACATGTATGCCAGTTATTTGGTTCTAACTCTGCCAAAATTCTGACGCATTGTGAAGAGATTATTAAGAGATCCTTAATAATACCTCCATACTGTACCCAGGTAATACTACTGCTATATAGAGAACTTAAGGTAGTTTTTCTTGATGTCTTTGGATGCCTCCAGTTAGAGCACCCTTTACCCCCTAGCAGTCCGCTTATGTAACCCCTCCCCCATGTATACACACCATCTTAGTCTACTTAGCTCTTCAGTTTTATATCAATGCAATTACTAACTCCGATTCAGAAGTAGAACTCCGACACAAAATTTTAAAAAATAAAAAATCTGAAATGGTTATGTGCCAAAATCAATGCAATAATATAAGGCTAAGATTATTATGTGTTCTTCTTTCCACCTTCCTGACCAACCTATAAAACCAAATGTACTAATTTCTGAATTTTATTAGAGATCAAAGAGCAAAAAAAAAATAAAAAAAATCCATTACCCTAATTACTAAAGTGAAGGCGTTCTCTAATTGTAGGTGTTGGATGATTTTGTGCCTGACCTCAGATTGAGAACTTTAGAACGTAAAACCAGTCTCCATGAAAAGATTATGGTAATGCCACGCCAGATTACGACTGCCGAATGGTGGGATTCCAAAATTTACATCTGTAGTTTTTTTTTTTTCCTCTGCCCTCATGGGGGATTACACAATAAATTGTTCATATTCTTTATAAAAATCTATTTTTATGTAAGGAACTTAACCTTAAACAATGCAGCCGCAGCATATTACTATCTTATTAAACATTCATCTTCTACTATTCCTATGGCACATTGAGAATGCTACCACTGCGTTACCTTGGAAACTGTAAAAAGTAATTGATAAAAGTATTTCAGCGCTGCTGGTGTAAACCTGGCTATGATTCTACACAATTATACCACGTTTGTAGCTTGAAGATTTCAAAAAGTAGTTGCCCGGCCACTGAAAAAAAAAAATAAATAAATTATATTCCATGGTTGCAGGCCGTATTTGAATATGGAAAAAACTGCTGAAAATTTTTAACACCACAAAATTCTGTTCTGGTTGTATTATTTTTATTGCATTGTTGTGACGCTGGACTACAAACTTTTTGCATAGATATAAAGATGAATGATTTACTTCTATTTCCTTTCAGCTACCTCTAGAGGGAGCTTTAGAGCTTACTGTATACTGCTTATTCATTGAATGCAATAGGAGACCAGTATGCAGTAAGCTCTTAATTTAATTTTATGGAAAATTAAATGTAGTAAGTGCAAGTTCAAGAAATTTCATTTCCAAATTTTTTATCCTTATCCTGATTTTAACTACTTGTCAGGCTCACCATGTGCCTTGTTCAATGCTGCTGACTCTCCACTGACTGTCTTACCACTGACTCTTTGGGTGTGTTCACACTATGGAATCGGCGAGGAATTTTAAGCTGAGCTTGTGCCGTGGACTGCTTTCAATTCCTCTCCGATTACGTAGTGTGAACACACCCTAAGTCTTACTTGGCTCATATGTTTTGTATACTCCTCAAATCCTCAATACCCTTTCCCTATAGCCTAAGCAATAAGTTTGATAAGTTTCCCATTTTCCTAATCACCTAAAACAGCAAATAAAAAACTTTTGTGAGTGGTATCGTCCTACAATGTAAATACACTCCAATTCTTTAAGACTAGAACTTACAATTGGTGAGTGGTAATTTCTCCGTACTCTACAGATGACTAAACCCAAACACAAGTTCACTGTATCCTCCATCAGTATACACAATGATTGACTAAAAAAAAAAAAAAAAATTTAGGAGACAAACATTTATTCTGATTGGTAATCCTCCTTTTACTCCCCTCCGTTTTGTGAGTAAAATGAGGATTACCAATGCACTATTACTTGCTACAATCAGAATAATTTTTCATTCTCCTAATTTGAGTCAATTATTCTTCTAATTAATAAGTCTATTTTGTTTGTGTTTCTAAGGTTTTGGCCTGGCCTTGCCAGACTATTACCATTGGCTTCCGTTGACCATGCCATCTAAACTCTGCCTGCTCTGACCTGTAGCCTGTTAAAAATGCCATCGAAAATGTGCCTGCCCTGACCTGTAGCCTTTTACCCATGTTATCTAAACTCTGCCTGCCCTGACCTATAGCCTGTTATCCATGATGACTGAATTATGTCTGCCCTGACCTAAAGCCTGTTATCCATGATGATTGAACTCTACCTGCCCTGACCTATAGCATGTCACCCGTGATGACTACCCCTATTGGATCCTGATTTTTAACTTTTTCTGCCCGACCATTGTGACCCGGATTGTTGACTATTCTTATTGTGTTTGTTCGTCTTGTCTTTTGTTTCACGTCTCCAGGCCAGGGACCGCCGCCCAGTTGCCTGTTGCCATTTTAGGGCAGATTGCAGCAAGTAGGCAGGGACAGTGGGCGGGGTTAAACTTAGGGTACAATGTCCTTGTCTCTCCTGCATCTCTCTGTGACCTGATACTTGACACCATAGCGGTATGAAGTTTTCATGATGAGTCATATGTTCTGCCAATTTCTGATTAAAAAATAAATAAATATATATATATATATATATATATATATATATATATATATATAACAATTCCACCACAGTTTTCCACTCACATTGATCATCAAAATGAAATTCTCCACCATGACATTCACTTGGATGGGTGGATGAGGGATCGTATGATAAAGGTCACTTCATATGTCAATACATTTTTTTAAAGCACAGAAAATCAAAGCGAAAAAGATGTAAGCTCCATGTTCTATGATGCGGTGATAACTACAGAGAACATGACTGGGAGCATTGAGAGGAGGAAACTCTGCAGGTCTCCCGGTGATTTATCTATACTGCGTCTTATACTGTATATGGCTGGACATAATGATCAGCTTTAAACACCAACATCCCATACACATCCCATAATTTCAGGGTATGGATTTCAAAGTATTAAAAGAGAAAATAAACTTTTCCAGTTTACGTAAAGATGATAGTGACCCAATAATGTATAGGTCCATGGTGACATAAGTATTGGTATAGGATTTGAAAACCTTATGATCCTATGTAAGTTCTCGTAAAACCTTAAAGTGACTGTACCACCAGGCCCAGGCTGAAGCACTGGAGGCGGCCGACCCACCCTCAGTGGGAAGAAACTTCAGCCCCTCCATGACGGGAATCCATTAGAATCAATGGAACCCTATCATAGAGGGGCTAGGGTTTCCTCCCACTAAGGGTGGGTCGGCCGCCTCCAGTGCTTCAGCCTGGGCCTGGTGGTACAGTCACTTTAATGGGACTGTCCCATTAAGAGAACTTATTCTAAACTGATGTGTTATGTACTTATTTCTGAAACTGTACTGTATGATAGATATAGGTTTACTAATCCCCCATGTGACTGCATTATTTTGATAACCTGACGCTCTTGGTTACGACTAGAGATGATCGAACAAAAAAAAATCTTAGGTTCTATAGAAATTGAACCTTGTTAAAGCTTCCGCATTTGATTTCCGATGCCTTTCCGGTCCGTGAGGGAGGAGGAGACAGCCTGGGTTCCGTCTGGAATTTCGGGATACAGCCTATTACCCCCAGCTTAGGTAATAGGCTGTATCCTATAATTCCAGGCGGTACCTGGGCTGTCTCCTTCTTCCCCACAGACCTGAAAGGCATCGGGAATCAAATGGGGAAGGTTCGACAAGGTTCGAGTTCTATAGAACCTAAGATTTTCCGCTGTTAGATCATCTCTAGTTACGACCCACTAAGGTGGAGCAGGCATGCTCAGTTTAACTGCAATCTCCAGGAAGTACTGGCAGTTGGTCTCCACCGAACTTGCAAGCAAAGGGGGATTGTGGGAAAGTGTCTGAAATGTTGCATGGCAAAACAGGGTCACAGTTCATAAAGGAAACCAGGAAGTGATGAAATCCATGGGGGCTGTAATCAGCCATTGGGCACGAATCCCCTATTACACTGCCAAGAGTCAATGATTTTGAAGCAACTCAAAATGACCCATTCAGCTGTCTACTCCCTTGTTGGATCATCTCTGGTCCTATTACACAACATCAGCCTGTTCAGCCAATAAAGGCCCCACATAATACTGTAAAATCAGAGTGCCCATTGAGTTGCTCTGTTTAAAGGATATATTAAACCTGTCACCAAGACAATGCTTTCTAATCTATCTCTATCATGTTATAGAGCAGGAAGAACTGAGCAGATTGATATATATCTTTGTAGGAAAAGATTCTGTATAACTTGTAACTTGTTGATGAAATCACTGATCATTCTGTGATGAGGAGTCCAGTGGGCGGGATCACTCAATGTTCTGGACTCTTTAGCCAAGAAACATTAGAAATTTCAATCAATAAATAATAGGTTATACTGTATCTTTTTCAATAAAGATATATATCAATCCGTTCAGCTCCTTCTGCTCTATAACATGATGCAGATAGCTTAGATAGCATTTTCATGGTGATGGGTTCCCTTTAGGCCACAATGTTTCCTCCCACCAATTTGAAAGAGCCAAAGAACGTGTGGTGAAGGAAAGGCACATCAGGTAATGTAGTAGCCATGTTCACTACTGGCATTACTGTGATTGGCTGTACCATTAGCGCCATTACATACGTTACGTACATGTGATAAAAACGCGACGCTGAGGCGAATTTTCTAACAGTCTTTCCTTATTCTTGTGCCGTTCAGTAGGGAGAGTGACACGAGCAGGGACAGCATCTGAATGTAGTTAGGCATCAATATTCACTGTGGTAGTTAGTCAGTGTAGGGAAGGAGAGCTGACCGAGTAGGGCTTAGAACATTATGAAATTGTCAGTGTAAGGAGGGAGAGCTGACCGAAGAGGGCTTAGAACATTGTGAAATTGTCAGTGTAAGGAGGGAGAGCTGACCGAGGAGGGCTTAGAACGTTGTGAAATTGTCAGTGTAAGGAGGGAGAGCTGACCGAGTATGGCTTAAAACATTGTGAAATTGTCAGTGTAGGGAGGGAGAGCTGACCGAGTAGGGCTTAGAACGTTGTAAAAATTGTCAGTGTAGGAAGGGCCACCTGACCGACTAGTGCTGTGTGCCAGTGATTGCAGAGTATAATTAATATACACAGTAGTATATAAGTCAGTGCGCATATACCCATGAGCAAATAAAATATACACTAATGCTACATAATTGCTTCGATATTACGTATTTTACGCTTTTTTCTTGATAATCTGTACGCATGTGCATAATGTTTGTGAATGTTTGGCGAACACCAACCGATCACAATCATTTTTTTTTTATGTTCATGTTCGGAATCCTCGGAATGTTCGCTCATCACTAGTAATAGGTTACCTATGCAATGTAAGGTCTGTATCAGAAGTCACTCAGATGGTTTTTATATAACAGGAGCTGGAAAGATTTAATAGAAGTCTAATAAAATATAAAAAGCACTCACTTGTACTGATGTATTATGGAGTAGTTTAAATAATTTTGTAGGTGGGCAGCAAAACGGCATGTGTGATTTGGAATGATATAAATAGATTATAACCTAGAAGGTCATCCGCATGCCTTAAAGTGAACCTGTCAGGCTCCAAACTGCTGACATTGTTAGATAAGTTTAAGGACTATGAGACACATGGTACCTTTCATATATCCGGCTGTGCTTCCAGAATGTAGAAAAAGCTTTGATTCTCCAGTGCAAAAAGTCAGACCGGTGTTCCCAAGCTCCTAATGTGCTGCAAGCTGCAATGTCTGACTATCCCTCGCATGCCTAAAACTGTGATTGACAGTCAGCTGCAAGCAAAGCTCCAGGCAGTTGCTGAACTGCTCTATTTTTCTAACTTTTTCTCTTTTGCTGAAAATTTTATGGTAAAATGAAGGGTGACTTTAAAGATTTTTTTTTCTTTCAATTGAATTAGCGTCAGTATGTTATATAATTTGTAATTTATTTAGTTATTTAAAAATCTCCACTCTTCCTGTACTTATCAGCTGCTGTATGTCCTGCAGGAAGTGGTGTGTTCTTTCCAATCTGACACAGTGCTCTCTGCTGCCACCTCTGTCCATGTCAGGGACTGTCCAGAGCAGTAGCAAATCTCCATAGGACAAACTTTTCTGCTCTGGACAGTTTCTGACCCGGTTGATAAACAGCCCGCTCAGCCAGGGATGGGCATTTTCCCCCAAGTCGGGAAGTCAAAAAAAATTGGGAGAAAAAGCCTTCGGGCATCGCGGGCATGGAGTGAAGTAAGCAATGCTTCATTGTTATGTTCTCACCTTCCCCTTGCATATTGGGGAATACAATAAATTAAAGGACAAATGAATGAAATCAAAAGAATGAATGAATGAATTAAATGGCTAAGGTAATGCCGTATGCCGGAGTAGCTTGTGCAGTGTTGTGGCAGCTCTGGGGCTGTTGGGCCACTTGGGCACTTGTCACGGTGGCCAGGAGCGGTGTTGTAACCCACCCCAGGACGAAATGGGGACTGCACTTGAGGTTTTGGATAGCCTAAGTTTAACCTGATAGGTGCAGGTGCAGAATGATAGACCAGAGTCACATTACTAGTTGCAATACTGAATTATAACACTTTAGACTGTAGGTGCAGGCAAGATGTAGTCGTAATAGACTTCATAGGTAAGAGTAGCGAGGAGAAGTGGAGCTTTTTGAGGGCCCTGCCCAAGGTAGCTGTGTACTCTGCCGGGATAGCGTAGTAGAGAAGAGGATTCTTGTACTCATGTATAGATATCTGTGATCTGACCCCCTTATGCCCTATAGTGTCTGGATACCCATCCTGATAGGGTAGTACGAGGTCCCAGGTCCCTGTACTGGGGTGAGCAGACTTTCCAAGATTTCCCAGAATTTCCATGCATTATAGTAGGATACGTAGGCTTAACTGCTGCTTTGTCCTTCTGGGGTCAGCACCTAGCCTCAGGTATACTAACCTGTGTGGTGTAGAAGGTATCCCTGGTGTGGACAAGGTTCTCCTTAGAGGACGTCTCTCTCTCCTGAGGGGCCCATCACAACCTGGCAGGTCACCGACCATTGAGGAAAAGTATAGTCAGCCACAAAAAACTAAAAGCAGGTGTGCCTTCATACCTGTGTGCTGAGTCAGCACTGGCGTCACAATACCACCTGGCTGAGCTATATTCCATCTACCAACCACCACAGTCGTGGAGTCAAACAGTACCACCTATCAAGTGACCGATCGCATTTGCCACAGGCGGCCCACCACACATGGACATTTTGAAAATATACCAAGACAGTAATTAAATTAATTTATTAGCTAATAATTAATTTGTTAATTATTGGATGGACAAATGAATGAGTAAATCAATCAATTGTATTTAAACCAAATAAATCGTACAAGTTATCTGTAATAGTTATAGTATACAATACTTTCTCCACGTTGGCACCCCTCATCATATTCGAGGCTGAACCAGTGGCCGCTTCCAATATAGCTGGGAGAATAGCTTGTAATGAAATATATGCACACTTTATTTGCTCTTTTTTTTTTTTTTTTTAATTATCCTTTTTTATTGGACTTTATTTGCTCTTTAAAGACCAGATGCATTGGCAGTCCGTGCGATCAAGGGCGGGCTGCAGCTGTCTGTTCTCTCCTGCCAGTGAGCAGGGCTTCGCAAATATTCATAACCTTTCCATAAATTACAGGAGTACAAACACCTTGTCTCTATTTTTGATCTTTCCAGATATTGTTAGGATAATGGAATGTACGGTGGCCTCAGTGCTACACATCGTAAAGTTCACACCGAGCGTTAAGTGGTTTCCGAATGTGAAAACTATAAATATCTCACATCTAGCATCACAACAACACAAACGACAGGATGGGGATATGGAGAGGAGCCACTCGAATTAGAGGAGGGAAAAAACATTCTGTACTATACGCATGATATTTTTGGTCAACAAACTGCAACTTCTAAGTTAAGAAAAACCTCAAAAGTCTTGTTCAGAAGGGGGCAGACTGAATGAGTGGGAAGAAGTACTACCTCCCCGATTGGGAATGCAACCTGAAATGGTCCCATAGACGTAGATTATGGTTCTGCCTGGGTGACGTCCTACAGAGTCAGGAGAAAAAGTTTTTAGCATGGACATCTCTCGACTCGTCTTAGCTATCATTTGGGGTCAAAACCCTCAAAATTTTTTAAGTTTCTAGAACATGTTGAAAGCGTTTTGAAAACCCAGTGACCCAGAATTCCAGGCTAGGGTGATTTTTGACATAGTTCTGGGGAGGGTGAAGAAGTAACATGCTCTCACCTCCCCTGCTCCAGCAGTGGTGCCGGAATCTTGCAACTCTGGTCCCTCAGTCCCTCGGTCCCTTGGTCCCTGCTGTTGCAAGAATGCAGCTGTAATTGTAATACCACATTCAGCTCAGCCAGTCAGCGGCCATAGTGGGTTCCCACCTCGGCCACTGACTGGTTAAGCAGGAATAGCACATCGTGTCCCAGGTCCCCACTCAGACCCAGAGGCAGCTATGGGATACCGGCACCAGCGTTGGAGCAGCAGAGGTAAAAGCATGTTACTTCTTTCATCTTCCCCAGCACTCCAAAAATCAACCCAGCCTCGAGTTCTCCTTTAAAGGTACTATCCAGGATTAGAAAAAAACACAGCTACATTCTTGCAAAAACAGTGCCACCCCTGCCCCCAGTTTGTGTGTGGTATTACTATTACAGTTTATTCTGATCCTGGACAACTCCTTTAAAATATTTTATTGGAGCAATGTTAATATTAAAAAAGCATGCTCCTTCAGCCTCCAAACAGTATTTGAATGTGCGGGTTGGGGGTGCCTCCCCCACCTCAATATTGCCGACAAAAACTTCAGGAGGTATAACCAGAGTTTTGAAACTTGATGCAAAGTGCACACAAAAAATGACACGTTTAGCTTTTCTACATCCTATACGGAATTCTACGCAGTGTTCTATGCAACACGAAAATTACATGAGAACAATATCACGGTCGGCTAATTAAACATATGGGACCTTGTCGGTCTTCTAATGAAGTTTCCATGCGAGCTCTCAATGTCAGCACTGCTGCCTTCAGGCTCAGACATGGAGAATATCAATGAGCTTGTCTGTCCTATGACTCATAACCAGAACATGTGCATACAGATGTGGTGGAGCCAAGTTAGTGATTTGCCTTGTAATATGTTATATGGCGTACTCCTCAGGAATATGTATTATGCATTAACTTAAAGAGGTTGTTTAGGTTAAGTTAATTTTAAATATGCAAAAAGGGGTCTGTGGAGCCTCAGTTACAAGTCTGAAAATACGGGAATAGCCAGATATCCCTGCAGAGAAGAAAAGCCTGTTGCCAAGTGGTGCCTCCCAGTGGGACATCACCACACCACCCTAATATGTAGCCCCTTAAGTCCCACTCGATTGTGAGTATTGGAACATAAATAGGGAAATACCAAGGTGGCCCCTTTTTGCGTCAGAGTCTAACTCTGTGTGTGACGTGACAAGGGTTTACCAAAGCAGGCATCAATCCACAGACAGCTGTTTCGGGGTATTTGCCCCTCATCAGTGTGGAGTAGGATTCTGGCTAACGGGGGAAATGACAAATAGACCAACAAAACACAGCAATCACTGAGCTCAGGGAGATCAGCGACAAAAAATCCAATGGAGTACTCACTCAAGAGTCTCCTCTGATACATTGCTCCCTATAAATTTAAATATGCAAAAAAGTTTATTTGAAGACCAGCACCTCATGTGTTTCTCTATTGGCCAATGGTAACAACTAGAGATGAGCGAAAGCTCTAAGGTTGTCTGGAAAACATGGATACAGCCAATGACTATATCCATGATTTCCACATAGCCTTAGGGCTTTATCCAACTTGAGCAGCCACCGCTAATCAAATGCCAAAAGTTCGGGTTCGGATGGACTCGAGCATGCTCCAGGTTCGCTCATCTCTAGTAACAACCCCCCAATCCCAAGTCTAAGATGGGAGTCGAGGGCAAGTGAATACCGTCCTACTCCATACAGTGTACTAGGATAAAAAGATTAATATTAGGTAAACAGTCACTTGTTCAAGTCTCTTAGAAAAACTAAACATAATAAGTTAAAAACAAGTAAAAGTAAAAAAAAAAAATACTAAAATCTCCCGAGTGTGTAAGGCTGGATTGGATGCATTTTGATCCGTTTTTCCATTGACTTCCATCATACAGTAGAAATAAAACAGATCAAGTTGCATCCATTTTTTGTTTTTTAGTATACACAAAATCGTGGTTGATCATGTTTTTGTCTATGTTAAAAGAAAATGCACTTTGATACATTTTTTTCATAATGTAAGTCAATGGAAAAATTAATCAAAACGCATGTGCACAAATGAATCAGATTTTTTTTAATCCTTTTTATACATTAAACAATTTTTTTAAATGGACAGCAGTGTGAACCCAGCCTGAGGGGTCCAAAGAAGGTGGAGCATGACATCAGGGTTCGTAGAAAAATTATTCATATACAGTGCTACCCAAGAAGTCCTGCACTAGGCCTAACACTGTGTATCTGATTTTCTTTTTTTTTTTTTCAAATTACTTTTTGTTTACCGATTGTAATTTTTTATTGAAATTTTCAGTACATAATTAACTGAGGTTTTTTTTTTAAGTATTCAGAGTCTTAAAGCGACTCTGTACCCACAATCTGACGCACCCAAGCCACTTGTACCTTCGGATAGCTACTTTTAATCCAAGATCTGTCCTGCTGTCGGCTGGTGATGCAGTTATTGTCCTAAAAGACAACTTTTAAACTCGAAGCCCGTGCCAAACGGGAGTATTTGTGCCCTAACTTTGCACCACCCCTCTGTCCCTTCTCCCCACCCTCTTCATCATTAGGAATGTTCCAGGAAGATTGCCTCCTATTCCCCACCTGTGGCAGCCCGGCACATGGGCTACAGTGGCGGATTAAATGTACCCTGGGCCCCGGGCTGTACACCCCACCTGGCCGCCCCCCCCCCCCCCCCCTGGGTCAATCCGCCCTAACCACCCACATTATAATCCGCTACTGGCCCCCTCATAGATGGTCCCCCTCTTCCCTTTCCCCCCTTATAGATGGTCCCCCTCTTCCCTTTCCCCCCTTATAGATGGTCCCCCTCTTCTCCCCTTAAAGATGGTCCCCCTCTTTTCCCCTTATAGATGGCCCCCTCTTATAGATGGGCCCCCTCATAGATGGTCCCCCTCTTCCCTCTCCCCCCTCATAGATGGTCCCCCTCTTCCCTTTTCCCTCTCATAGATGATCCCCCTTTCCCCCCCCCCCCCCCCGTGCACAGCAGATAATACACACAACACAACTCACCTGCCATCCGTTCCCCCGTCGAGCCTCTCACCTCCTGGTCTGTCCCCGGCTGATGTGCGGCTGCCGGGGGTGTCCCGTCCTATCCCCAGCAGCGCGCGCATCAGAGAGCTCCCCGTGCGCCGGGAGTAACAGCCACAGGCACACGGGGAGCTCTCTGATGCGCGCGCTGCCGGGGATAGGACGGGACACCCCCGGCAGCCGCGCATCAGCCGGGGACAGCCGGACTATTGGGACCGCAAGCAAAATAATGCTTGCGGTCACAAGAGAGTGCAGTGGCGGATTATAATGTGGGCGGCGTGGCATGGGCCCCCCAGGAGCCTCGGGCCCCAGGCTGCCGCCCAAACCGCGTCGTGCGAAGTTAGGGCACAAATACTCCCGTTTGGCACAGGGCTTCAAGTTTACAAGTATTTTTTTAGGACAATAACTGCATCACCTGCCGAACGGACCCCAGGACAGATCTTGGATTAAAAGCAGCTATCCGAAGGTACAAGTGGTTTGGGGGGGACAGATTGTGGGTGCAGAGTCACTTTAAGACACATAAGTCTGGAGCAATCCCTATTTATATGAATGGGTAAGGTTTTAAGACATGCTCCATGATCTGTGCAAAGGTTCTCATTGTTCAGGGAGGTTGAGTTTTGAACTTCAGCTATTGCCAATGGCCTGATCCCATGTTATCTATACACTTGTCCCTGTATTCTGTGATAATAAGGAGGACACTGCTGGAAAGTGATTTGAAGAGGACAGGAAGTCTTAAAGGGGTACTCTTTCAAAATTTTTATTTCTTTTAAGTCAACTGGATTCAGAAAATTATATAGATTTGTAATATACTTCTATTTATAAATCTCAAGTCTTTCAGTACTTAACAGCTGCTGTATGCTTCTATAATCTTCTTCCTGTACCTTTTCATTTTCAGATTTGGATGATCCCATTGTGACCGTACATCAAAGTATAGGAGAAGCCAAGGAACAATTTTATTACGAGAGAACTGTTTTCTTACGTTGCATTGCTAACTCCAATCCACCAGTCCGGTATAGCTGGAAGCGAGGCGAGGAGATCCTGCTCCAGGGCACGGATAAAGGGGTGGAAATATACGAGCCTTTCTTCACCCAGGTAGGAAATAAGGTATCTGTTCTCCTTTATTACATATATTTGATATTGTTAATGTAACTGTTCTCAATTCTTAAAGGGGTTTCCCGAACAAAGACATTTAGCACGTGACAATTACAATGAGAGGGTGTGGCAGATGGGGAAATTGGGTTACAACTGGCCGTGCTTGACCGCTCTCTAGTGAAATTTCTGGGAATGACTACTATGTATGGAGAATGGTTCCACATATATAAACATATCTCTACGAGAGATGAGCGTGACTTAAGCATGGTGGAGTCCCCTCGCTCAGCATTGGAATACCGGTGGCTGAAAAAGTTGGATGCAGCCCTAGGGAGTCCTGGAAAACATGGATACAGCCTATTGCCTATGACTGAATCAATGTTTTCCTGGACTTTGTAGAGTTGCATCCAACTTATCCAGCCACCATTCAAACACTAAGCGAGAGGACTCCACCATACTTAAGTCACGCTCAACTCTACTAGAAAAGTGACGCCAGGGCATTTGCTCCAGGGTAGCACTCTAATAGAGACATGTTAAAGCTTAAAGCAAACTGTGTCCAGGCACTATGGGAACTGCGGCTGTGCAGAACGGTTGATGTCAATCGGAAATTGATCACCTATCCTCAGGACAAGTTGTTACCTTGTTCTGTACATCATAAAAGAATTCCAGCCACTGGGTGACATGGCTAAATGACTTGGCAGAGAATCATAGGGGGTGACATTATTTAGTATTACCAATTCTCTCTGTAGAGTTATCCAACATTTCTTTGAATATTTATTAAAAAAAAAAAAAAAAATTGTACAAAATTTTTTACAATATTAAAATTCTATCGATTGCAGTCTACACGTGTAGGTCTTTTTTCGAGGGGACCCCTTTATAATGAGTTCATTGTTGTACATGCATGCTGTTCTGTTTGTTTGTGGTCAGATGTGGGAATGAGTAGAATGCCCCGGCCTCGGTGAAGACTGATACAGGTGATTTAGAAAAAGAGCCGAGATGAGATTGAAGAGATGTAACTCTTTTTAACAATGCAGTGTGATCTCTAGTGTAGAGTAATTTGCCATATCTGGGCCATATAAATAAACATTTGGTTCCAAATCTAAAAAATATCAGAACAAGTGTTCAGCGGACTTGCCAAACTTTTCGGGTCTGGCAATGGTCACTGAACCCGAACGCGGAGCATTTGACTCCAGGTGTCTAAAGAAGTTGGATGTCACCTTTGGGAGTCCTGAAAAACATGCCCACAGCCTTAGGCCATGGACTGTTATCCCTAGGGTGGCTTCCAACGTTTCTAGCCACCAGAAGTTAAATGCAGAGTGTTCGGGTTTGGCGAATGTTGCCAAACCCAAAAAGTCCGCTCAGCACTAATCAGAACCAATTTAAAAAAAAAAAAAAAAAAAAAAAGTTGTACTACCACTTGTGGCCATAGGTGGCAATATAGAGTCAAAGTGTGAAGTATGAAGTGCATATACTGTAGCGTTATGTAAGGTCTACAATGAAGTGAATCCATGTCCACCCTACATGTTACGCCACTATATACTTCTAGACAGCGGCCCCATTTATTGCTAGAGGATGTCTTGATTTATGCAATCCACGTCCGAAGACGTGATATATTGAAATATTAAGTATCTGGGGTGTTAAATGTAACTCTCTGCGGAGACCTTGTACAGACTGTAAGGTTTCCATGGTAACCTTAGACACCTGTGGTAAAGAAAATCATTACTTTTTTTTTTAAAGAACGGGAAATGCTTAAAGGGCAAGATCTAACGTTACCTATAGAATGGACTCACACGGGTAAAAGACTGTCAGGAGAGTTATGGTGTAGAGACCCTATAAATAGCATTTGGCCTTTTAGGCTTCATTTGTTTCTATCATCCACTTCTTGATTCTTTTGAAGTCGATAACTCGGAGACCTTTTTTGACACTTATGGTATACGTGACAAGCCTTAATGGGGAAAAAAAAAAACTTGCGTTGCTTTTGTCCAAAAAATCATCCAATGTTTTTGTTTAACTACGTCTTTACAGCAAAGTGTCTGAGAAAGCTAAGGCATTAAAAGGGTAAAGTTTCTACTTGAGTAGAGCCTCAAACGGAAGTCTTATAGACCATGCTATGCTCCAGTGGGAAAAAATATGCAAAGTCGCTCTTCTCCAGTAGGATGAGAGCTCTTTGGTTCCACCTGTTCAAGGAAGCATCGCTGCAAGTCAATGCTTCTTCTCCATAAGGAACGGTCACCCATGTTTAGCCAACGTTCCTATTAAACTGCCTAATCGTGCAGTTTTGACCAAGAAGGACCAAGACGCAAACCTTTTCTCCTAGAGATATAGAAGACACCACCTTTCAGGCATCATGCAGAGCTCTTTGCTGCGGAATGCCACCTGCCTCAGTGTCACACAGTGTCTCTATGGGATGGCTTGCCTGCCTCTGCTCCCGCCATTCTCCAATCAAAGGATTAACACGGGGAGCTCAGTGTCAACAGACCCTAAGGATACATGACAAAAATTTAGTTTGGATGGGGCCTGGGTGCCATCACTAATCGGTAGAGCTAGTCAAGAGAAGAATTTGGATGAGCTCTTCCCTCATTGTAGTTGCCAGTGGCGTAGCTACCATAAAGGCAGGGAAGGTAGTTGCTATGGGGCCCCTGCAAGAGGGGGACCCGGGGAGGCACAGGGAAGATAAGAGTCTCATGTGTCCATCTGCTTGCTTAACCCCTTATGTACCCAGTGTTCCCTTACATGCTGCAACATAAAAAAAGGGTAAATATGCAGAGGACAAGGAAATCTCTGCTTCACTGCTCTGATAACCCCTAGTAGGAAAAAGTGCCAGAGGTCAGGGGTTATCATTTGTACTTTGTGTTGTGCGTAGGGGAGGGGGCTTTTGCTATGGGGCCCCATGAATCCTAGTTACGCCCCTGGTAGTTGCCCCACTAATTTATTCGAGTGCCTCTCCTCACTCATTCTAGCAATGAGCACTCAGACCCGGCCAATTACATTTTTTCTAAAGTTTTTCTTTTTTTAAAAGTCTGACCCAGTCTGACCCTTTCAAAAACTATTTACCATGGATAGTCCCTACAACAGTGCTCAGGTCCTGAGCTACCAAGAATTAATCGCTCATAGTTCTGTGGTCCCAAGGTTCGTAGAGAGTGAAGACCTTAGGGAATTGGTCCAGTTTGCCTTGGATACTGTAATTGTGACCATTGTGACTCCTTGGCCAGGACAACTAGAAAGTGGCTGAACTGTGTATCCACAAAGTGTGATGGCAATAATGAGTATCCAGGTGAACAAAAATCACAGGAAAAATTTGTACTGGATGAACTTTTTTCTTTTTGTTAATGTAATGACTGGTACCATGTAAATGTATACAGTGAAATGTCAGGCGCTGACAATAACCGCGCTTTTGTCACCGACTGCCGCCTTCCTTCAAATTGCTTAATAAACACCATTTTACATCAAAAGTGACATTCGGTGAATATGCAATGAATACATTCATGCAAATGACATTTGAATGCACTTCTAAACATTCCTCTATTACACAACCTGTTGTTGTGGTGGTTTTGTTTGAGTGGTTCTTTTGTGACTGGTTCACAATGCGAGCGGAGGGAGTCGAATGGAGACTTTATAAACCATAAAAGCCTCTGTGTGATGTATATGATGAGACATATGGTTTTGTGTGGTATTATGGCTCAACCTCATTCAACCCAAAAAAGCTGAGCTGCTGTGCCAGGCACAACCCAATCCTGGACGGCCATTGCTATTGCCATACATAAAAAAGAACGACAAACAAAAACACAAAGGGGCGCTAACATAGTGGAGTAGGTGTAGGAATGCTGAGAGCAGATATTGGTCAGACTAACCTGACTGTGTTGTGCAAAGGATAGACACAACACTAATGATCACATGTAGCATTGGGATCCTGTTCAACTATGTTCATAGGGCCCCAGTACATAAATATACTAGAGATCTCCAACCCAACAATCAACCCAACTTGATATGCCTTGGTGGAGGATATTTTTCTGGAAGTCTATAAATGTCAGGACCACGGAGGCATCCCGTGATTGCCGCCGCCGCCACTGCCCCTCTTCTCAGGTGACAGCGCACGCCGGAGCCCACGTGCTGGGGTCCAGCACTGCTGTCTCTTCAGCTCCAGTGAGCGCCTCACCTCACCACGTCCCTGCTTCCCTCTGTCCTGGCCCACGCATGTGTCCCTGCTCCCTAGGGCTCGTGCCGGTTGCCATATATTTAAAAGGGCAGTGCGCTCCTAATTAGTTGTGTGCACCAATCACCCAATCACTTCCTTTAAATCCCAGCATGCCTCGTTCTGTGTGTTGGAGCCTCTACATGTTTCCTAGTGTGTTCAGTCCCAGCTGCCCGCTGTTCTTTTCCGTTGTTCCTGCCCGTTGTCTCTGCCACCTGCGGTTCCTGCATGTGACTGTTATCCGTGTGTCCTGCCTGCCTACTGTTCCTGCTACACCTCGTCCGCCGTCACTAGCAAGCCAAGCCACGGGTAGCGACCTGGGGGTTGCCTGCCACAGAAAGGCCATCCTGCCTAGCGGTGGGTCCTGGTGAGGACAGGTGGCCCCTTATACTTCACTCCCTGGTGCGGCTTACGCCATCGCTAGTGACGGTCCAGTGGATCCATGACTCCAGTCGTTACAATAAAACTGAGCGTCGAGTTTCATGGCTGTCCTAGCACCTTCCTCAGGCTCCTCTTCCTACTAGCTTGAGGAAGGTTCTAGTACAGCGCCGAAACGCATTGCTTGGTTTTGTTTTGTAAATAAACTTCCAGAAATATATCTTCAGTGCCCAGATCATTCATTGCGAGTCCTGCGCCAAGTCACTGCCAGACATAGTAGCATAGCTGCACTGTCCTTTGCTGCTCCCAGGCTCTCTAGCTTTAAATAGCTTTGTTGTCCTGCTGTCCTCAGAGTTGTGGATCTCTAAATAGCTTTAGGAGACTCTATACCTGATGTTCTCTATCTTTGGCGTCGAGCAATATGCCACTTGGAGATATACAACACTGGGAGCAGTGATATACAGTGTGGCTATGCTGTAGCCCCTTTTATTGATATTTTTAATGGTCACTAATAGAGATGAGCGAACCGGGTTCGGGTTCGAGTCCATCCGAACCCGAACTTTCGGCATTTGATTAGCGGGGGCTGCTGAACTTGGATAAAGCTCTAAGGCCAATGACTATATCCATGTTTTCCACATAGCCTTAGGGCTTTAACCAACTTCAGCAGCCCCCGCTAATCAAATGCTGAAAGTTCGGATTCGGATGGACTCGAGCATGCTCCAGGTTCACTCATCTCTAGTCACTAACCTTTCAAATGTCTTTTAAGAATACTATTCCATGCATGTGTACAGAAGGAATATCACTATTTCTGGCCATTATATAACTTGTATACAGGATTTTTCCTCTAATATTCAGTTTTTTTCTAAGCTAGTGGTAGGTGCCTTTATGAAGGCTCCTATTCACCATCCACACACAAAAAGGGTGGAGTTGCTCCCCTATATCTCTATAACACACCCTCAAAAGCAGCAGCTGCAGCATGGAGGACATTATAGAGCAGTAATGAGCAGTGTAGTCTGTGAATTGTGCAATGGAGTGAGGTGATTGTCTGCCAGGTCTACTAAACTTAGATTTTTTGTGGATCCCATTTATCTAGCGAGTGACGCTGGACAACTTAGTATCATTATTGGGAATGGTATGGCATTTACACACTGAAATACAACAGAGGTTACCCTAATGGGGCAAATCCTTACAATGGGTTCTAACTAGTTTCAGGCTGAAGTATTAGGGCTTCATCTACATTTCTGTCTATACCGAGCTTGCATTCATGTCCTAGACTATGATCCAGCGGTGTAGCTATAGGGGATGCAGAAAGGTTCCAAGAGCCTGTGTTCTGGGTCCCTCCAACTTCATGTTACGCCTCTGCCATGATCCCCTATGGAATCCTGTGTTATTTTTTCAACTTTAGTCTGGGTAGTTCTCGTTTTTTTATTTTTTTCCTACTGTCTGTCAACTTTTATTTTTTCGAGTTGGTTTTGACAGTGTTAATGCGTGTATGGCTACAAATATTTCAAGAAATGATATCAACCTCCCAGACTTCATTTTCTCTGCAATGTGCTCTCGCAGGATATAAAATGTGAGCCTTTGCCTTAGACACCTTGCCAGCCGCCTGCCAATGTTACCTCAAATGACATGTGACAATTTCAAAAGCCGCTGAAGAGCTAAAAAAAAAGGAATCTCTCTTCTTCATCTTTCAGGACATGTTGGGGAAAAAATGAAAAAAAGGGGAAAAGCCAATAAATGTTTCGTAAAAGACTTGATGAGCCAACAGCTAATGTTATATTTCAATAGAAGATGTCAAGTAAAAACGGAGATGGCACAGACTTTTGTACAACTAGTCCTGAGGATGAACTCTCTGTATGACTATAAGTACAGGGTGTTAAAAAGCTAAAAAAATTTAAAGTGGTAGTCCAGTTTACATTACATGATTTCTAGTTTTTGAAGAGATTTCTGGCTTAGTACTGTATATATGCCCAGTCATGTTCTAAGACTTTTAGTTGGAGTGAAATTCTGACTTGAAGGGAAAGCTAAACTTTTTAAGGGGGTGTGAGAGCTACTTTGCATATCCTTTCTTCCCAGAATTCCTATTGGAGCGGGAGTGGTCTGTAAGCCTCCATACCTCTTTATGATGCTCTCCTTAAGGAGTATCCCTTTGGTCTCACGACGATAGGCTTCTCATTAGCCAGTCAGCGCCCTGTTCTGTAATGATGAAGGGCAATAACCCCGAAACAGCTGTCTGTCTGTCGGTATTATTTCCTTTTGGAGAGGATTCTGGCTTGACACATATCTTCAGTCATGTTAGGTTTGGAGTGAATAACTGACTTAAAGGGAAAGTCACAAGAGAGCTACTTTGACTTAGCTTTCCTTCCTAGTTACTTAAAACATGACTGTCATTTGTACTTTACTCTCTAGATACAGCCAGAAGAAGTGCGAGGCAGCGCACTTCAGTCCCCATTTCAATGCAGGAGATGGGCTCTATAGACTTATAATGCAGCCCATCTCCTGTAATGAAATGGATTAAATGCTGAATTGAGGAGTGAAGCACTCTGCCTCAGGCTTCTTCTGGCCGTATCTAGAGATTAGTAGAAATATAGCCAAACCTGGTGACGTATCTGTATGACATACCTGTCAGGGCCCCAGGGAATAAAGACACAGGACAAGTGGGCCTTATGGCTAAGACCCCCCACGCTGTCCCTACCTACTTGCAGAGCAGGCCCTAAACGACCGTCCGCAACTGGGCGGCGTTCCCTACGCTGCAGTAAGTGCAAACACAAAACAAGACGAGACAAACTAACACAATAAAGAATGGTCGGCGGGCAAGGTTGGCAACAAACCGGCAGCAGAAGTACTGAGTCAGAATCCACAAGCAAAGTCGAGGTTACGAAATCCAGGTCAGAAACACTAATAAACACGGAACGGAGATACAAGGAAAAGGTACAAGGAACTATACGCAATAACAGTAAACAAGGTACACGGTGAAACAGAAACCAGAGACAATAACCAGGTAACTAGAGGACAAGGCAAGGAACACTGAGGACAAGCAAGGCACACTGAGGACTAAAGGAGACACTGAACCAAAAGACAAAGAAGGTAATAAACAAGCAAGGGATCAGGAAACCAGGAATATAGACAATCTGAGGAAAGGCAGGATCTAGCAGACAGACAAGCTGAACAATGCTATCAAGAGCACTGAGTGAAGGGAGAGGCACAGGTATAAGGGATCAGAAGTCCCGGACTCCAAGCTGATAGGTGGAGCAGGAGAAACACACAAGAAATCACAGAAAGCCAGAGGTGAGGAGACCTGTCCATCACAACACAGCAGATAACAATCAGTGAACAGACCACAGCAAGGAAGGTGCAGGGAGAACTAGGAAAACATGGACCGGAACTCAGATGACATAAGCAGAGAACACAGTAAAACCAGGAACGGATTAATGGCAAAAGCGCAGTCTTTGGCGCAGAGGTTGGATCTCCACCGCAAAGGGTGGCACTGATGCCTTTTCAGGCACGATCATGACATACCAAAAGCTTTTAGAAAGGACTTTAAAAGGAGACTGTCAGCCGACAATGCTATACATGGGAAGAAGAGTGTAATGATACCTGGTGTCTTATACAAGCAACTTGTTGCTTGATGTCTTGGCCACCACAATGGCAGGTGTCCAGGAGGTGGGCTCTTTGTGTTCGGTCCCCTAAACTTTCTGTATTTTCTAGCCCCGCTTTACAACTATGAAAGCTCTAACAGTCTTCTGATTTGAAGCCAAAGCTTTCAATCATAGCGGGAGGAGGAGCCAGTAGAGATTTGATACAAGAAGCCCGCCTTCTGGACGTTTGACATGGAACATGAACATAAAACGATGGGGGAGATTTATCAAGCAGGCTAACAGTATACATTTTCTTTATTCCCCATAGCTACCAATCAGAGTTCAGCTACCCATAACAAAGGATATACTTATTGTCCTGACTTTCTTTGTCAGGACATAACTATTATATCATTACAGTCACTTCCTCGACCTTTGTATAGCATTGTGAGTAGCACTTTAAGAGTTCCTTTAGGATCAACTAGAAATGGCTAATCTTAGTATTCCTGTTCATAACATTGGATGGGTCCTTTGAAACCAATAGGTTCATTGAGAATCTCATCTCTGGGAACAACCATATGGACCCCCATCCACTCATGATAATAATAGCGATATACACCAAGAAATGGTATCATCACCCCTGTACGGCTAACGCTGCCTCACCAATGCTCTATCTGCATCCATCTACTTTAGAATAAATAAAAGTCAAACTTAATTTAGATTATATTCATAGGGTCCTTACCCGTAATTGCACATTGCATATCGGCACCCCACTTGGGAATTTCATTATGTATTCCCATATGTTAGTTAGCTGCATACTGAATTCATTGGTATAATGTCCTCATTGGCGGAGGAAACGTTATAAAAAGCTGTGAAGATGTGCGCTTACGATATATCAGCCCCGACGCATGTTAGTAAATGGAGAAAAAAAAGTTGTGTTTCTTTCTGACAAGTGTTAACATTTGGCACGTGTTGTTTAAGAAGCAAAAAAAAAAAAAAAAAATGGGTCTGTGAAGTCGGCTGTCAGCCATTCTGACTAAAAGAGTTTGGCCAAAGTTGAGAACTTTAATATAATTTTTTTTGTTATTTTTGTATTAACAAAAAAATCAGAACAATACAATCGTCAAACATTATACCTTTATCAAAAATTACAAAACTGTTCACATATTCCACCTAATCTGACCATCCATACCAATCCTAATACTAATCTATTTTTCATGCATTTGCGTTTTTTTTCTGGCATTATTTTTACTTTATGTGTGAATGATCTTTTATGTGTGGTTTAGAGAGTTAAGCATAGCTTCTTTATTGTTTCCCATACCTGCAACAATCTATATAAAGTTTTTCCTAGCTGGATAACCCCTTTAAAAGGTCACTGTTATAGCAAAAATTTCCCTTGATTTGATAGTACAGTGTGTGCGAGCTGTAACATTTTTGTAAATTACTAAAATTACTATATTATCCATAAATGACACCTTACCCCAAAAAAACAACACTAACAAGGCTTCCAAGTGAAACAGATCACTGATCTCAGTGAGACCAGCCAAAGATACAACTGCCGGCTGCTGGTTAAAGTGCTCAATGCAGTGAAATCCTAGGTGCATTGCTCCCTGGGAAACATGAATATGCGAAAGAAGAGCCTCAATCAAGAGTCTTGAAGCACAGGACCAACTTGGTATCCCTCCGGGTTTTTCTCCCTTGTCATTACATTGACTTATAGAGCCACTTAATATGGGTGTTTTGGGGGTTTCCCTACAGGAGCCCCCCATCGGCTGGGTCCTTCCCGAAGGGATATCTGGCTAGTCCTGTTTTTCGAGACTCTTGATTGAGGCTCCATGGGCTCTTTTCTTGAATATTCATGTTTCCCAGGAAGCAGTGCACCTAGGATTTTACTGTATTGAGCGTTTTAACCAGCAGCCGGCAGTGTTATGTTTGGCTGGTTTCCCAGAGATTAGTTATCTGTTTCTCTTATGGCTCTGCTAGGCATTGCTCCCACCTAGCTAGAATCCTGCTCCACACTGATGAGGGGCAACACCCCGAAACAGTTGTCTGTGGATGGATACCTGGCCTTGGTTTTTCTCTTGTCATTACTAACACTGACTTATAGGGCCACTTAATATGGTGAGTTTGGTGGTTTTCATACAGGCTGGGGCCTTCCCAAAGGGATATCTGGATAGTCGTGTATTTTGAGACTCTTGATTGAGGCTCCACAGGCTCTTCTTTTGCATATTCAAGGCTACAAAGTGTCTACTTCTTTGCAATCCACTGCTAACTGCCTGAAAGGGGAAACCATCTCTAGTAACAGAAACAGAAAGAAAGAATACAGGAACATGTGGTGGGGTTTGGCATGAAGTGTTCTCTATCCTCCAGGACATGTGCACTGTCCATGAAAGCAGGATAAAGTGCTATCTTCTTATCTCAATAGCAGTAGCAGATCATTGCTCAGTGTAACCGCTTCTTGTTGTGCTGTTACTATGCCGTTTATAAAAGGTAAATCAAGGCTATCATCTCCTGTCAGTAGGAGCTCCCTCCACCTGCCATCTACAATAGTGAAGCATGTTAATCATTCACCAGTACAAGAATAGACTGTTCCATCCAGTGTACATTCACCATCACTAGGTCATGGCATAACAGAGAAGAGTAAGTGCTATGCTGTGATTGGCTAGAGAAGTAAGGGAGTTAGTGTGAATACTACTGCCAAACAGTTCATCTTTATTCACTTCAACAATTCCCTATTCTGGCACTTACCAAGTTCTTGCTGATGTTCACTTTTTGACTCAAGAAATTCCCACTGACCCAAGTGAAAAATTCTTTGTCAGTGAAGGTTATTAAAAATTTTAGTTTCCAGTCTGGGCTGAAAAAAACTAAGAAGCAGTACTTACCATCTGCAACCCCTTTCCACTGTGATGGTCCTAGTTGCTCACTACTTTCTGGTCGCTTCTCGACCAGTTAGTTTGAAGCTGTAATCCTTGTGACCAGTGATTGGCTGAGCAGTCACTTTCTTGACTAAAAATGTAAAAGAACTGGTAAGCAGCAGAGACTGAATGGCAATGGGTGGAGATCACAGCAGGTGAGTACTGCTTTTTTACTTTTTTAAATTCAAAATTTTAAAACTGTTGTTATAGGTCAACTCCTTTAATAAGTTATAAATACCGGACACAGATACAGTAATTGGTCCAGGAAACATTGAATCTTTTTGGTTGCCAATCACACCGATCTTATTTTTTTAGTCTAGATTCCTTTAAGGATAATCAATAGCGATGCATCCATCACTGTGTTCTCCTTCCGTCTGTTACATTTTACAGTGTTTCAGGATTCAATTTACTTTGTCTTCCCAGTCTAGATTCCAGCAGAAGAACAAAATGTGAAGTTACAGGCTTCATGTTTCTTGATCTTTGTTCCAGGGCGAAACGAAAATTCTGAAGCTGAAAAATCTTAGACCTCAGGATTATGCCAATTACAGCTGTATAGCCTCAGTGCGAAATGTCTGCAACATTCCAGACAAGATGGTGTCCTTCAAGCTTTCCAATAGAACCGGTAAGATGTTACTAATATTATATGTCTCATATAGAATGGAATGATCCTTAAAATCTGTACGAGTATTGACTCCAGGTTATTGAAAGGGGTAACAAAAAGGAATGGGGAAATGACAGCCACTAGTGCCATAATACAAGGACAAGGTTGATCACCAATTTTTTTTGTGGGGCCCCCCCCAAGTAAGGCCACTGCCACTGACTGTAAGGCAGCTGGTTAAAGGAGAACTCTGGCTAGGACCCATTTTTTCAGCAATGCCTGTGGGAGGGGGTATGTGAGAACAATAACATCTACTTACATATCCGGCTCCGCCCATGTGCCGCCATTCTGGTTCCTGGTCCCCTGCTGTGCTACGTCACATCCCAAGTCCTGTCTCAGACCTGAAACCATCAGCGACCAGAGCAGAGGTATACGGTTGGCAGTGCTAGAGTCTGGGAGGTAAGTGGATGAGCATTTTGAAAAAATGAGTCCCGGACCGTGTTTTCCTTTAAAGGAAGAGACCTACCTCTTTGTCTGCAATGGGAGTTCTGTAACCTTAAGCTCCTCCTCTTTGACCCTTTCATAAGCACCACCCCTATCCAACATTTGTCAGCATAAAACAAGCCCTTGTTTTCGACATAGGTTCAAGCCCCAGAGAAATTTATGGCATATCATGTGGGTAAGAAGGGTATACCCAATTTACAATTTCCAGTGGCATTGTGAGGGGTTCACATAGCCAAAATGGGATCATAACGAATGAACAAATAAATACAGTAAATGAATGACTGCTAACTGCAATGCAAAGATTTTCGAGACGCTACGGGTGTCGGTTTTAAATGCTAAATATTCATTTTGTTTGTAGCCAAAGTTATATTTAGCTGCATCCATCTGGAATTAATTGTTGTAAAAAGAACATTTTCATTTAAGCTGACACCATGATTAAAACCGTGTATAATTATTAATTAGATAAACCCTGGGATATGTAAGATTTGGTGCTGCGACGGTAAAGACTCCATCGATAACAGCGCACCTCTAGACAGGAGAAATGGATTCAGGTGTAGGCTAGCCCACCAAGGAGCCATTAAATCCCCCAGTTGAAAAGGGAATAGGCTGTATCCCAGAATTCCAGTTGGTACTCGGGCTGTCTCTTCCTTCCCCACGGAACGGGAAAGCATCCGGAATCAAATGCTGCAGGTTTGAGAACATTCAAGTTCGATCAAACCTGAAAAATCCCAATGTTCAATCATCTCTACTGGGGTCTAGAGGGACTCTGAACCACGCCATGGGATTCCCTTTTTTAATGAAAGTGTATTACAGGCAAGGCCAGCAGTCCTACATCTCTCACTCTCCAAGTGGCGTACACTACATAGGCCCAGATTATCTATGGTTCTCTGCCACTTCGGCCGACACAGGGGGGCTTAAGACAGGAGGGCTTCAGTGGGCCACCAAAGAGAAGGAGTGATTTGCGTTAGAAGGTAATATGGTAAAGAGGTAGTCTAGTTTGTGAGAGAAAAGGTCCATGGGGAGCAGAGGCCTCTGTCAGTGAAGGGCTATGGGGAGCAGAATGGGTGAGAGATGGGAGTTATGAAGAGCAGTCTATGTGTGAGGGGGGCACCATGGGGAACACACAAAAATGCAACAGCCCACCGCTAGAGATTAGCGAACCTGCTGAGGTTCGGGTTGTATGAACCTGAACTCTCGGCGTCTGATTCCCGCTGTCTGCCCGCTCCGTGGAGAGGGTGGACACAGACTGAGGACCGCCTGGAAAACTGGGATACAGCCATAGCCATAGGCTGTATCCCAGTTTTCTAGGCCGTCCTCAGGCTGTATCCACTCTCTCCACGGAGCGAGCAGATAGCGGGAATCGGAAGCCGAGAGTTCAGGTTCATACAAACCCGAACCTCGGCAGGTTCGCTCATCTCTACTCACCGCAATGGCAAGATACATACTCACTACAGACATGAAAATAGTTAAAAGCAGCCCCCCCCCCCCCCCCCCCCCAACTGCTAAAAAAAAATTCCTGCAAAAATAATGAAGCTTTTGGTTACCATTTGCAAACAGTGTAAACCACCCCACCAACGATAAGGTGGCCTCATGCTCCGGGTGAACCCTACACTGTACTCTGGCCTCTCCATGGCATGCAATAAGCCTATGCTCTGGGCAATCTGTGTGAATGGAAATTGTGGGATTGAGGATGGACATAAGGAGCAGTCTGTATGAGGGGGTCCAATGGGAACCCCTATGTGAGGAGGGATGATGGGGGCTTGGAACAGCAGTCTGTGTGAAAAAAAAGGGGATCATGGGAACCATGTCTCAATTCATTTTTGGGTCTAGACTATATATCCTTACGCTGGTAATCTCACACCATCTAAGTATGTCAGGAAACATCTGTAAGTGACAGTAGGATGGCTAAAATGGTGGGTTCGTATTACTATAGGGGCTAAGGATGATGGCAGAAGTAAGGGACCAAGGGGTTCCGGACAGCAAGCTCTGCCTTTGTCAGGTCATGTCAGTCTGGGTTGGATGGAGATAGGAAAAAGAAGGGAACATCTACAATCAGAGTAAACGTCACCGGCGGGATATTAGGCTCTAAATTATTTCACAGGATTATGCTGAATTAAACATCGATCACTATGTAACTTAGTTTACATGGAACTGATGAAGCCAAATATTATTATTACAATGTGATTGTAGTATGGCCGCATGATGCATCTTTCTTAATTGATCCTTAGGCTATATTCACATGGCTATGTGATCAGTAACTGTGAGGGACGCATAGTACTGCTTCCCTCCGACGGGTTTCCAATCTGTTTCAGTATGAAATATACAGCACTCATACTGACCAACAATATAGTAGAGAGAAAGACAGATGTATTGTGGTGTCAAGTCACATGTCCATCTGTCCATAAATCATTTAGTGAAAATATTAAACTATTGAAAAATACAAAAAATATTAAAAAGACATATTTTGCTGCTAAAAAGTATAACCTGTATATCGATAGAAAACAAAAGTTCGCTCAGACAATTCTTCATATGTTGCTGCACATGGTAAGAGTAACAATTCCTTCCATACTTGTTATTATCTATTCAGTCTCCTTCCCCCAGTTCCGGGCTGCTATTTTCTGCTGAAGTCACAAAAATCTGTGTGTGAGCTTTTCTCCCCCTCCTCCCCCTGCCCTTCCAAGATGGCAGGCTTTATCTGCAACTTTTTAGCTTCTTTGTAATGCTGGGAGCTGATGAACTCACTGTGATTATCCCTCCCGGCATTATAAAGTTAGAAATTGCCTCATGAGGGTTTTTGCCTTCCTCTGGATCAACACAGCAGGGTTATAGGTTGAACTTGATGGACTCTTTGTAATTTTTTAACTTATGAACTATTTAACTAAAACCTAACCAAACCAAATTCAGTCACTATGCTGTATCAGGATAGTATACACCACATATAGCAGATATTTTGTGATATTTTAAGAAGTAACCAGAGAACAGACCTCTCATTAGATATCTAATTCCTACTGATTTAGTACTGATTCAGGTAATTAGCATAAAAAATTATTACACTCACATTTAGTTCTTAAAATCTGTGTATTCTTCTCTTCCTCCCACAGAATTATGCCAGGATAAGCTATAATCCATTTAGGATTGCAAATATCTCTGGTGGTCGTTTCCTTCATAAAGTGTTGGGCCCCATCTTAGCGGCAGGTCATTCTCTTGTGTAGAAGGCGTCCTCACTCTGTAGAAGCAGGTCACTAAAGAACCCAAGTGTTCTTTAGTTCCATGATTACATCTTCAGTAATTAGAAATCCCGACACATTTCTTCTTATGATAAAGGTTCCTCAGGGGACTAAACCAATGCGTAGGCTCAGTTTTTAAGGGTCCCTAACACAAAATCCCTGCTAAAATGCACACAGTTGGAGGAGATGTGGCAATAACTCCACAGTGTGCACATCACTGATAAATCAGGAGTATCCCCCCAAAAAATCCTTAAAATGAACAGGAATATTTGCATTCAGTTTTTTATTACAATAAGTTTTACTGAATTTGAAGTGATTAAGGACACTATTATAAGGCTGTAGACATCTTAAAGAAGACCTGTATCCAAAAATGACATTTTAATGGGTAACGGTTTCGGATACATCCTTCCATTTCTGAGATGTGTGAATTTATAGATTGTCTAACAATTCAGTTATAAGTCAGATGGGCGTGAGCTTAAAGGGGTTATCCAGGATGAGAAAAAGCACAGCTACTTTCATGCAAAAACAGCACGAGCCTTTTGCCCAGATTTTTGGTTGTATTAAAATTTAGCTGTCTTGACTTCAATTAAACTGAGATGTAGCACTATTTCTGGAAGAAAGAGGCCATATTTTTTAAGCCTGGATATCCCAGTAACAGCAAAGAGGTGCCTAATCAGGACACCCTAAGTTATTTGATGGTATATCATCTTATCTTGAGGGTCCCTGTTGTTTGTGGGCACTATGTGAGTTATAGTATGTACCCAGATTACTGGTCCCTTGTCTTGATGATATCAGACACCCCTAAGTCATCAGTGGCCTCCATCGCTGGTTTTCCTGGTGCCTATGCCCAGTGTCAGACTGGGGTATCTGGGGACCACCAGAGGAAATAATCCTGGGGACCCGCAATGAAGAACCAGTAAGAAACAAAATGACAGTCAGCGTTAGTGCAGGTTCTAAAGCTGGGGCCCACCGGAGGATCCTCCTGTCCTTCAGCGGGCCAGTCCGGCACTGACTACACCGCCCTTGATACCCATTTTATGAGTCTATAACAATATCTATTCAACCATTCCAGATGACTTAAAAAAGTCCTTTAATTAACGGTAGTGTCGGACCCGGTCATGGTGTAATTATATTCTATATGTAATTATAAGCCTTTTTAACTTTCTCGCCGAACACTGTATATCAAGAGCATCTCCGGCAATCACGCTGCGTGATGAGACGATTTTGTTATTTAAACTGGATGGAGGCGGTAAATTTCTTGCTGAGATTTGTACGTATCCCGCGGTTTTAGAGTTAATTCGCTGTCATCTTGTTAGGGTGTCTGCACATTTGATATCTATTCACACTTTTTATTGCATTTGTTGTTTTCATAGAATTTTTAAGCACAAAGTCATGGAAAATTCTCCCCCCCCCCCCCCACTTAAAATCCATAGATCTCCGCTTACCAATGGTGCGAAGGCCAATAATTTGATTACCTCCATCTCCGATGAGTAGTTTGTGAATGCCGCATGCTATTTTTAATGTAGGCAATGAACAGTAGGGTTCCCAGGTAATTCCAAAGGAAATGTGGGCTTCGCTGCTGACAATGAACTCATTTGCATCTATGCCTGGTGCTTTAAATAAAGCAGTGCACTAAAATGTAATGTAAAGCAATGGGGGGAGATGAAGAGTGACGGGTATTTTATTGGTATTCCCATAGTGGCCCATGCTAACAAACGCTACTAGGCAAGACAACCCCTTCATACATTGGCCTGATGGGCATCACAGGCCCAGTTTCATAAATGCAATGCAATATCAGGTCTGTCAAAGCAAGAGTGGCTGTTTTTTAGCAGCTCTCTAACCTGGTTGATAGCAGGGGTGACTAAGTAGATCCAAATATCGTAAGAGAGTACATGAAAGGGAGTTATCTAGTGAAGTGAATGGAGCTGAACTGTAATACCACACACAACTTGAGGACAAGGGTGGTGCTGTTTCTGGAATATATTTACTGATGCCTGTTTCCAGCTTGTCAAACCTATTAAAGGTCATGACCCTCTCTCAGTAAGTGTAAACACTGTGTAAGACACATTATCTAAATGAGTTCCTTGTATGAAAAACTCCTTTTCTTAACTTATGTAAGAGAAAGGTAAGGTTGGCCACATCTGTAATACATCATCTGTAGTTCCATACTTGAGCTCTAGCTGACAGATTTCCTTTAAGGGGGTTCTCCAACTTTAGAAATACATGGCCACTTTCTCCCAGAGACAGCACAACTCTTGTCTCTAATTTGGAATGGGGTTTGCAAGTCAGTTTCATTGAAGTGAATGGAGCTTAGTTGCAAACCACACCTGGACTGGAGACAAGAGTGGTGCTGTCCCTGGAATAAAGTCACCATGTTTTTCTAACGCTGGAGAACCCCTTTAACGTCCTCCACAGTAGTGGTTTGAAGGGTCTAATGATATAACCTTGTGAAGCAACATCTAACTGTTGGGCTCTCTTTATGCGGTCCATGATGGCGGGCTCTGTGTGGTGTACTTCCAGCTGCCGCTGCAGTTCCTCTATTGTCCTCTAGGGCAAATGCATGCCTGCCTTATCAGATTTAGTGTCAGTGTGCACTGCATTATTTATCCGCCACATATCCTGTTTGTCCAACACCTATTTAAAGCTGATTTATTAATTTCTTCTTGCCTGAGCATCGTTGGTTCACTGTATTCCTACAAAAAGGGTTTTGCAGTATTAACTTTGCTGCATTTCATGACCTTTGCCTGTTCCTCAGACTCTATTTACCTGCTTGACCCCATTCTTTACTGCTAGCCTCTCCTATTGCTTATCCAGACCTAAGTAGCCTTTTCTGACCTTCCACCTGTTTTAAATATGTCTATGCCTCCTCCAAGGTACCATTTTAATTCCTCCTGTTAAAGGGGAAGTCCGGCAATTAAAAAAAAAAAAAAAAATCAGCTGGCAGGAGCAGGGGGGAACATAATAAACAATCACTACCTACCTCTCCCCATACCTGCAAAGCTCCTTATCACAGGCTCAGGGACACCCATCAGAAGGTATGTACCCCCAACAAGTTATGTTGTTGTCACAACTCGGGGGGGAAATACCAGACCCAGCCAATGTATTGCCCCATTAGTCAATCAGTGACTGTAGCGGTGTCCCGCCCCAGTCACCGACTGGCTGCACGGGCAGTCCATCAACCGGATCATGGCGTTGCAGCTGAAGGAGATACTGGAGCTCGGCAAGAGTCCCAGGGTTGGAGAGGGAGACCTGAAAAGGCACAAGGAGAGGTAAGTAATGATTGTTTATTATGTTGACAATTTTTTAAATCACCAGACCTCTTTTTTTAACAACCCGATCTGTTGACTTTGTCTTTAGCTCCTGATTCTATGGTTCCTCAAAACAGTCAGATTCCTAGGACCAGCCGCTACCCACATCGGGACCACACTTGTGAAGCAAGTGGGTGTTCTCTAGCAACAGAAGTCCATCTTCTGCATCCTGGAGCGGATAAAAGTTGAAGACCTAGTGGGCACTTAGACCCATGACCCAAAGTCAAACCAGTTCCATCACACAGTGGGTTCACACCCATTGCCCATTACACAACATTAATCTACAAAAACAAACCTGTAAATTTTCCTCATTTCTAAAAGGAACAATCACAGATAACGCATCCTGATATCTCAATGACTCATAAAAACGACTGCAGGATCTGTACATTGTGACCACTACGACATAATAGCAGCGTTCAAATATTTGCATGGGCTTTATTGACCTGAATTTTAGAACGTAATCTTTTTAATGCTCCTCTCTTATATAACAATGGCTATGCCAAGGATGAAGTTAAAATAATCAAAATAGCACAGAACACATCCGTACAAAGGACTCGGCAGTCAGATAATACAATTGCTCAAGGTCATAATCTTTCTAATACAATACTGCAGAATCTTAGCCCGGAGAATTAAATCTCTCTGCTGCAGTGTTTAAACTATCGCTTGTGAAATGAACATGTTAATGATTCAAGGGAAGATGCCGGAATTACCGTAATGTCTTCGCTTAGTGGAGAAAACTACTCACAAGGACCAACAATGAAATGGTGTCAATGTAATTTATATGTGACAAATGCATTGGGTGTCACCGAAGGCAAATATAACAGGCTCATCGATTTTTAATTATGAATTCATTATAAAGGGGTTTCCCGATAATGGCAGTATGTAACCGGGAGGTAAATCCATAAGGTAAGCTTTTTTTCTTGTGGAATCTACAAGTCAATGATAATCTGCTACTTAACCCCATAGCACGGAAACAAAATATAATAAATTGGGCGCAAAGCAAAAATCCAATATCGGTTCATTTTCCTTGTGTTGGTTCTCGAATAGAAGGATATCGTATCTCACGGATCGTTTCCCCTTCCTTTGTTGGATAATGTTTGGTCCATCTCTTAAATCTTCTTATGGGCCAGTGGCAAAGAAGAGTGAAAATCAGTTCTGAAGTTTTAGAAGTTTTGGAACAAAGTGAATCGGAAATTTTTGGGAGTCATCCCACATGAATTACAATCTCGAGCTTAGAAGAAGAATCATGTGCTTTTAGGTCTGAATCGAACTTGAAACAAATTTTACGAATTTACTTGTCATTTGTTTTATGGTACTGATGCTTAATGGAAGCATGAATTTAACTGAAAGGAAATTTTTGAAGGTAGGATTTACTCTTTTGGAAACCAATGAATTTCGGCTTTTTGAGATTGACCACAATTCAACTCCAACCATTTTTATGTATAAAGAATTCAGGCCCCAAAATTGGTTTTGGCTTCAAGATTTATTGAGATAATTTATCTTCTCTGGAATTGAGAAACATGTTGTTTTGTTCAGATACTTACAGTTTACTTGTTGAGCTAGCTGTTTCTTTACTCCTTGCGCCAAACTGATCTTTTTTTGGATTATAACTTAAACTGCTATCAACTCCTTACACCATGTGCTTCAGTTAAACCCAGGAACAGCTCCAGTCCCACTGCCGCTTCCTGGTCTGAGCTGTGGCTTGAGACGTGACATCTCAAGGAAACTCAGCCATTCAACGGTCATAGCGGGGTCCTGCAGCTCAGACCAGGAAGTGGCAGCGGGACGGGAGAATGGGGCGGTGCAATCCGGGACCCGGCACTGGAATCGGGGAGGTAAGTGACTGGCGGCATCTATATCCACCCCCTCTCCAGCCATACACTAAAAATACACCTAGCCTGGAGTACCCTTTTAAGTGCTGTTGTGCTCATAGCACAACACCACTAGGTGAGTCATTCCTTCACCTTCTACAACGCTACTACTTTTATAATGAGAAACATGCAATTCTTGTAAAAATTCTGTTCACAATGTTCGTAATTTTTTACCGCAAAATTCACGAACTTCGTGAACTGAAATTAATGAATCTATTCTTACCTGTCCGCGCTCCACTGGTGTCTTCAGCTGCCACCAGCCTGCTCAGGCAATCACTGACTGAGGGACTAAGTCATGGACAAAGATTGGCTGAGCACGCTTTCACTCTAGAGATACAAGAATGACAGCTTGCTCAGCCAGTAGTAGAGAAATCCACGGCACTCAGTAGTATGCAGAAGTGATAGTTTATTTTACAGTGATAGACATAAAGTGTATACTCCGACCAATATATAAAGAATTATGCAATGGAGACCATAAATAAAGCAAAGCAAGCTTTCGGCCCTTCCCGGACCTTCCTCAGGCTAATGGATCTCTGTAGGGAATAGACATGGTATAAATAAAAGACATACGAGATATCCGGGGTATACATAAACAGAAGTACAAGCAATTGGACATAGGGGACGAACTAAAAATGATGACATAAGGGCATATTTACATGGGTAGTATAGTCGTATGCAGAGGAAAAAGTTTAAGACTGCTAGCATAGAGCAAATGAGCTGCAGGGGGTAACTAGAGCAAACCTAGTTTGGATACATAATAAAGTTAGGATACAAAATAAAATAAAGTGGGGAGTGGATCAACGGAGGTAAGTAACTGATATACATATATGAGAGGTGATGAGTATAGAGGGGAAACAATATAGGGAAGTAGTGAGTAAGGAAGAGAGACACTATAGGGAAGTATAGAGTACAGAGGGGAAGCAGTATAGGGAAGCAGCGAGTACAGAGGGAAAATAGGGGAAATAGTCCAAAAAACTACAAACAGAGCCGAGTAAGGCAATGGGGAAGAGATGACATAGATAAGTCAGAGGGGAATAGCAGAGGTCACAAAACAACAGCAACAACAAGATAAGATAAAGATATGAAATCAAGGAGGGATGGAGATGTGGAGCTGGGGAGCGCCGCTTAGTGAGCCCAACTTACCGCACATATGAGACTGGTAGGGGTCAGGTGGAGTGTGGGTTGTGGCGGCGGTGCGCGCTTAAAAAGCCGCACTTCCGGGGTCACGTGGTCGTGCGCTCAGTCACGTGACTCTACGTCATGTCACGTGGTGGCGCGCACGCAGCGTCATAGGGGAAGGACGAGACTCGAGATGGGGGCGGGTATGTGGTGCGGTCACGTGACAGCGCATCCTGCCACGTGATCGCGCGTCACGGCGTGTCATAGGGGAAGGACGAGACTAGAGATGGGGGCGGGTATGTGGTACGGTCATGTGACATCGCATCCTGCCACGTGATCGCGCATCATGGCGTGAACAGGAAGTGGGGAAGAGGAAGGAGGCGGGGTAGACAGTGGTGTGTAGTGTAACTGGACTAAGGGCAAAAGTATGGGCAAAAGGCGGAAATGTGCAGAAATGTGTGTGGAGACAAAAATTGGGGATATGAGTAGGTATGAGGATAAAACTAGCTTGGAAGATAAAATGAATGTAGATGAAGAGTCATATGATGCATAAGAACCTATATGAATAGGACAAATAGTGTGGTATATATCGGGGGATGAGATATATATGGGTGGAGATATAAAGAGGGGAAAGAACAGGGAAAAACATAGGGTAAAGGGTAAAGAGGGGGAGTGATAAGCATGGAGTCAGATGGAAACTAGTATGGGAAAAAAAACAACACAGGGGAACAAAAGACTGGTGCACAGGGAGTGGACACAGACAGTTACCATAGTTACCATCTCAGTATATATGGAGAAATCATAGGAATGCATTCTAACCCTAAGGGGATATAATGGGAATGAAGTTAATACACAGTACATGGTAAACAATGGATAGTCAATCAAGAGAGCCTAAAGGTGAAAATACTATAATATGTCCAGATGTTTAAATGTTGTATACTCTATCATATGCTCTATTTAAACCTTGTGGCTCAATGGTTTGTAACGTGTGTATCCAGAATGCTTCCCTCCGTTTGAGAAGTTCCACTCTATTGCCCCCTCTCCTGGGTTGTACGACATGTTCAAGGACCTGGAAGCGTAGTTGGGCTATGGTGTGGCCCATTGTGTGGAAATGTGCGGGAATGGGGAGTAGTAGGTTTTTGCAGCGTATGGTAGACTTGTGTTTAGAGATTCGGTCTCGGATACGCTGTGTGGTTTCACCAACGTATCCGAGGCCGCAGGGGCATTTGATCAGGTACACCACAAAGTTGGAATCACAGGTGTGGTAGCCTTGTATCGGGAATCGTTTGCCTGTAAGGGGATGTGAAAAATGCTCGCCCCTGGTGATGGCTGAGCACTGTGCACATCGAAGACAAGGGAATGTACCCTTCTTGGGGGGACCCAAGAAACGTTGTCTTTTCGTGTTGAAGCTACCAATATCCGCACGTACCAAATGGTCTCTTAGATTTCTTTCCCGTTTGTGACACACCCTGGGGTGGGACTGGAATTCCTCGACCTTAGGAAAAGCATTTTTCAATATGGGCCAATGTTTGCGAATTATACCCACTAGCTTAGGGCTACTAGGGTGATATTTGTGTATGAAAGGTAGGCGTGGTGTATTACGGGTCTCGGATCTAGGGGAGGATGTTGTGTTGGAAAGGACCCTATCAGGGTAGCCGCGTTCTCGGAATTTTTGGGCCATTTCTTCTAGCCTGTTGTCTCGGGTAAGGGGGTCACTGACGATACGGTTTACACGGCTATACTGGGAAATTGGTAAGGATTTTTTTACGTTCGGTGGGTGGTTGCTGGAAAAATGTAGGAGATTATTTCTATCAGTTGGTTTACGATATAGGTCTATGTGGAGATTGCCTGCTAGATCTTTAAATACTGTGGTATCCAAGAAGTCTATGGAACTAGAACTATGGTGTATCGTAAATTGAAGTTCTGGAAAGATAGAGTTGATGTGTGTGTGGAAGTCAAGTAGTGAGTCGATGTCACCCCGCCATATGCAGAAAATATCATCTATATAGCGATGCCATGTGTGGGCATGTTCTTGAAAAGAATAATGATTGTAAATGTGATCGTTTTCGAAGCGATCCATATAGATGTTTGCATACGGGGGGGCAACATTCGACCCCATGGCCGTGCCCTGAATCTGTAAATACAGTTGATCACCAAACATGAAAAAATTATTGTACAAGATCATGTGTAGCATTTCCAAGCAGTATTCTTGCTGACTAGGGGTCAGCAAAGCTAGCTTGCTCAGCCAATCACTGGCCACGGTGCTGTCCCTAAGTCAGTGATTGCCTGAGCGGGCAGGAAGCGTTTGAAGACATGGAAGAGGACACCTGAGAAGCATGGACAGGTAAATAAACCTTATTATTATTATTTAATTTTGTTTTGCAAATTTTGGTAACGAATTTGGCAAAAATTAGCTTTGTTCATCTCTAATTATGATATTACCCTATTGTGCTCCTGTTCTCTCTTTTCTAGAAACTGCTGCATGACACTAATGGGCTTTGCTAGTATTCAATAGGGTTCAACCTCTCAGTCCCCCACCAATTAGGACGATGAAGGATCTGCTGCACTCTAGCGAGCCTCACATCCCATCATGATTGATAAAGACATATATAAAATATGGTGGGCATGAATAGTGGTCCCGTTGTTTGTTAATATTGAGGGTCCGCTATGGGAAAGGAAGACAAAGCCAATTTAGGAAAAGTTAGAGTTTTTCTATTACATGACATAAGAGGGCAGGGAACACTCCTCCACACAAGCCTACAAAACTGGTTTTGTAACTCACTTGGCTGACCCAAGTTGACCATATATTCACCTGCATGTAAAATGCATAGGCACTAGTGAAGACCACAGAAATTTCAGCTGATTACTAAACGTGAAGGATTTCAGCCTAAAAGAGGTTGACTTTGGGAGACACCATTAAGCCAATCTTTATTCAGTACATGGAATCTACTTTAAAGTCAGTTACCATGTCTTCTGTAAATCTATCCTATCCTCAAATTCCTGCTATTGAATTTGTCGATACGCAAATCAGTCAATGTCATTAGTAGTTGCTGTGCAGCCTGTATATGTATATACAGTATATACTGAGCTTTATCCTTCTTATCATTGTATTTCTATCACAAACAAGTTACTACGTGTTTGCAGCCATGCTTAGAAGTAAAACATTAATGGCATGTAATGTGATCCTGGAAAAAAGCTGCAGTATAAGCCATCCTTTCAGTTTCCCTTCTATAAACTAGCCTTCTACTATGGTGTCTTCATAATTAAGGACATGGGGAGAGAAGGCATGCTGGGTATTCACTGTTATTATACTTATAATAGAAGGATAATACAAGAGATGGGTAGGTGGTAACTATAAACCTGACATAATAGTTAAAGTAGTAGAAGAGAAAGAACTGCTGCAGCCACATATTAGATATATAACCTTCTAACTCCTCCTGACTTCTAGAGTTTTAGGGATTGTTTCCCTTTTCCAGAACGATATATTTCCGTACGATAAGTTATCAATATGTAATTGTTGAGACAGGACCTCTATCAATGAGGACAATTAAGCGGATGTAGCACCTATGAGAGCATCATGCTCCATCACTGGTACATTAGGCATAGTGACTTGGCTTTGCTCAGTAATGTACAGATGTGTCCAGCCTTACCTTTCACTAGGTTAAGTAAAGTAAAGCAATATTTATAATTCTTCACCACAATATCCCGATATGTTTTCAAAGACAGGAGCTCTATCAATAAGTACAGTGAAGAGGCTGTAGCAACTCTACAGCATGCTCCATTACTGGTTACATAGGCACAGTCAAGTGAATTTATCATTGTTTGCCAAAGCATACGCACAGTTTTTTTTGTTTGTTTTTGTTTGTTTTTTTGCACAAGCCCCGCAATTTATGGGAAAATCTGCTAATTTTTCCTGATTTAAGCCCCTCTTACCTGATGGGCAGGGAGCGTGGCAAGGTGGGAAGGAAGCTCCAGAGCAGGTGTAGAATGCTGCTCCTGCAGGCATAGGTCTGCCGGAGTTACTAAGAGGCGTGCATCTTTTAGTGAATTCAATGGGTCGCAAGGGGGTGGGGCTTTATTTATTTAAGACCCCCAGTGACTTGCCTTTGCTCAGTAATGTACAGATGTGTCCTGCCTTACCTTTCCCTTAGATAAGTGAAGGAAAGCAATGTTTCATAGTTCTTCACCACAATATCGTGACCTATTTTTAAAGGCCTCATTTTGACAATCTTGGTGTCTCCTCTCATAGACTAACACAATATTTTCAATTATTGAAAAAAGATTAAAACCTCAGATAAAAACAAATAATCTTACAAGGTATACCTGCATATATTCAGGTTATAAACAGGATGAGAGTGGACACATCTACAGCTTGTCATTTGAATTGGATGACCTTAATTACCAGGCATACTTAAAGGGGTATTTTTTTTTATTTTTTTTTGCTAATATATTGCTTTAATAAAGGTATATTAAGTTGTAATATACTTTAGGTTTAGATTTTTAAACATCCATTTAGTGGCAGTTGTAAGGAGTGACACGGCATAAAGTATATGGTGGGAACGGGCCCCTGCTCGTATAGCACTGTTCACAAATATGAGGCCGCTGTATCGCCTCTTACTGCTGCAACTAACTGGAAGTGGATATAAATGTAAAAAATATGTAATTTTTTTAAAAATTTAACTATATTATAAAGTAATAATTTTAATAAAGCAATATACTAAAAAAAAGTTTTCTCACGAGTATCCATTTAAGTCTTTGAGAGCCCCTTTAAATGCTCTGCTGGAAGGAAAAAAAACTAACAAATGAATCATGTAAACCATCCTCAGAAATGATCAGCAGATATCACTTTGATTGACAATATTCAAACTATAAATTTTCATTTTGAATCTATTTGTCTAAACAGCAGTGCCATGCTGACATTGAAAGTTCGGCAGTCGGCCCTGCGGTGCTTTTCTCGCATCCTTGGAATGGCAATAGGAAAAGCACAAGACTTAGGAAATAAAAAGTTATAAAAAATAATTATATTTAGATGGCAACAGAATAAATCACTTTAGGCTGCGATTGTCATAATGAACCTTGAGTCTGTTGTCATTTTTACAATTATCTATCTGTTGCTATGGTACAAGGAGTTATTACTTGTTATGTACTGTAGGTTGGTATATTTTTAGTGTATATATATATATATATATATATATATATATATATATATATACACAATCATCCCAATATCTCATGGATTATTTAAATAGATTATATACCATATTTTTCTCTTTATAAGATACACCTGACTATAAAACACACCCCTGATTTAAGCAACTGTAAACAGGAAAAAAATATTAAATGTTAATAATTTTCCCTGGTGGTCTAAGGCAGTGAAGGGGTTAATGCAGGGGAGGGGTAAAATTTTATTGAATTAACAGGGCAACTTTACCATTATATTCACAAATACTGAGCTCTACTGCATGCAAAACACACACAAAGCTCTGCTGCATCATACACACCCAGCTCTGCTACATCAAAATACACACACAGAACTATGCTGCATAATACTCAGCCAGCTCTGCTACATTAAATTACACAAACACACACAGATGTGCAACATAAACGTACCCACAGACACACACAGTGCTACTATACCAATACACAGTCACACAAACCTCTGCTACATCACCATACACAAACAGCTCTGCTGCATACATACAGACAGAGGGACACAAACTCACATACACAAACACATTTAAAGAAGTCATGTGAAACATAAAAAAAAAAAAAAATCACAGGCAGGTAGGGAGGTGCAGGAACATAATAAAGAAAGTATACTTACCATGCCCTCATAGTGTTGATCTCAGGTCTCTCTCATTGGATGTCATTTTCGGCTTGCATCCAGGTATGTCACTTACCCGGCTCCTCCAGCTGCAGCTTCATGGCCCGGATGAGGGATTGCCCACCCAGCCAGTCAGTGACTGCAGTGGTGTCCCGCCCCAGTAAGTGATTGGATGAGCAGGCAATCCATCAGTGGGTTGCAGCTATAGCCGAATTCACAAAGAGGGCATGCCTCTCAGTAAATCCGTCCGGTCGGGCGCCAAAACCTACGCGTGACGTACCAAATTTACACCTTCTTCCAGCACGTGGATCATGATTTACTCCAGGCATAAAGCTTGATAAACAAGGCAGGGGAGGAGGCCATGTCTCCTCCCTACCTTGTCTTGCTGCCCCCTGAGCGCCCCCGTCCACCCATCAAGCGAGCAGGGGATCCTGCAAGCGTACACCGTGGAGAAGGGGCCAATCTGTGCCTTCTCTCTGGTGTACGCTTCATGTGGAACCTTCATAAATGTCCCCCCAATATGTCTGGTGGTAGTAACCCCCCTGGGAGTGACTAAGTATTTATTAAGCCTTGGGCCCTGGGCTGACTTTGATCATTACACCTCAAGCATCCACTTCCACAGTCTAGCCATCTGTTGGTTGAATAACATATAAACATGACCGGTGATTATAATGTTCTTGATTCAATATATAGAAGTCAAGACCCTGACATCTAATGTGTGACCAACAATAAGTCATCTTTACAACCTGTGCGCCTGGTCTGACTGAGTCCTTTCATCCGTCCTGTAAATCAGTGCACTGGAAGCCACAAGACAGATGGAAGATGGAGGAGAATTTTATTAGAATCTTTGAGCTCATTTCACTTCTAGGCCAAAGCAAAACAAGTAAATAAACTTTAGTGCATTAATATAAATCACAGTAAACCTCTCAGCCTCTTAATGCCTAAAATATAGACCCAGAGTGCCAATCGAGCCATGAGCATAGAAACAGCCAGATACGACATATGCTCTTAAGTTTTTATTGAGCCAACCATGACTGATGGGAGAAAGTAGTAATGGGGGTAGATCGAAATTCATGGAGGCCCCTGGGAAAAATATTCTCCACTTTGTCCAATGTTATCGACGTTATAAACCACAAAAATGAATTCTGCTACAATACCCAAATATCAGAGCTATATAGTGCCTAAATATTAGTGCCAATAATAATATTTTACTACCTCAGTAACTGTCCTCATATAATACCACCGTGGCGATGCTCAGTTTGGGGTTTTCAAGCTCCCGGAAAATTAGACACCCTCCGAAAATAAGGCATAGTGGAGGATTTACATGATAGTTTAAAATAGGGCATCCCCCTCAAAATAAGGCATCCTCTGAAAATAAGGCACCCCCCCCCCCAAAAAAAAAATAAGGCATCCACCTCAAAAGTAAGATCCCACTGCTCCCATACTGCTACCCTCTGCCCCCCCCCCCCCACTGGTGACGGTGCAGGCATACCATTGGTCTATGATCCTCACATCCTGCCGCATGTCCCCGTGAGAATGCCAGAGGTCACCTCTAGCAACCCAGTGAGATGACGCCTATGCGGTGCCCTGTGAGGGGAAGATGTGGACCGCCAGCGTGATAACGTCTATGCACCACTCTGTGAACAGGCCGGGTGCCATGCTGGGGATACACATCGTGGGGGTGTCGATAGCTACAGCCATCCCGCCAAAGGTTTCCCATTTCTACTCTAGAGGGTGGAGATCTTTGGGTATTTGCACCCTATACTTCCCAATAATCCAGCCCTGTGATCACGAGAAGATGGAATTTTCTGTACTTGATCTCAGCGGTCTTAAAAAAAACACTACAGTCCTCTTCTACCCAGCCTAAAATAATAGCTCGGATTCAACTTATAATTTAGCAAATTAGACATTTGCTTTGATACGTAGCTCTATATTCACCTATATAGTCTCCTAACCTATCATTTTGGCGTGCTTCCAAAAAGACTATATGCATTAGAATATCCAGGGCACTGCAATCCATGATCTGCAATTAGTGTCATACTCAGCCGAAGATGCTATTTTAATTCCGTGCTAAGAGGTTGTAATTGCTATTTCATTCTCTTTTACTAGAGACCATTTTTCACTGGTGAAAAAAAAAATAGATTATTCTTTACTGACACCTATCAGAATAATTTTTCTCTCGTTGGTTTTACTTAGCTTCATGGACATGTTAGTACATTATACCTCTTATGTCTATAGGAAGCAAGGCCATTCGCCGATAACTCAACTGACTAGGACTTTTCGACAGATCATTCATTAGGGCAAGGTCTTCAATCAATCTCTTGACAGCAAGGCACTTATTAATCCCCCTCCACCATACTCACACTGGGATATACCACTTCTTCGGTAGTATCCTATCCCTAAAAACTTGTCCTATAACCTGGTCTGAGCATCTGCTGCTTTCTATAGATCTGCTTTTGGCAACTACACTACAGAAGAAAAGAAGCCATTGGCTCCATACTCAAATACTCAAATTCAAGAAGAGCTGTAGCTGCAGTAACGTGGAGCCACCGCTAGACTCAATACAAGCCAACTGTTTTGGATGACAAACAGCTTATTGGCGGGGGTGATGTTGGCACCCCACCAGTCAATTTTAATAGTCTATCCTGTGGACAAGCAATGATATAAATTATCTTTTCTGGAAAAAATATTTGAGGCTATGGTCCCATTAGGTAAAAATAAGGGCAAATAACCACTGTAGTGATTTGCCCTAATTTTACCTAGTAGAGACATAGCCTGAAAATAAACATTTTCATCGGGAACAGAAAATTTCTTACAATCCTCTAAACAATACTTTTACAAAACTGCAAAAATTCCACACTTTTCTTGCTAACTGTTTGAAGGACTGGCAAACCCATGCCACAGAGCAATCCATCTAACTCAATGTTATGGTGCAATAGCTGGACTTTTGACCATATTCCTCTGTCAGCAGCTATGATATTTCCAAAAACTGTATGGCCCCATACAGAAATCTTCTAGTCTCACTTTCTTTCTGTTTACACCTATATGTACCTTCCCGATACTACGACCTCATCCATCTCAGCTCCATGAGTTCGATTCATTGATCTGGTCAACTGGTTAATCTCTGTTTGATGCCCTTTATGATAAGATTAATGTGGTAGATGCAGTATAGTCATGGTGGGGAGAATCGAGCAAGGAGTAGTTGGGGGGTTGGATGTCAGCACTTTCCAGGTCAGAGAAGAAGACAGGAAGAGGAGGAGCAGCACTTCTGCCAGTCCATGACCACCCAACCATCTATTTTTGGTGGATGTGTGAGGATTTTCACTACCTTTTGCTTTTAGATTACCCCCTTAGTTATAGCCGACTTCGAATTTGGGACTTTAATGATGTTTCTACTCGGTTAGTTCCAGAGTAATGGTCGTGGGAGGGAAACAGTGCCATGGACATATTTCTTAACTGAGAGACCCTGCTACTGGCACTGCTTAATGATCACACCCCTAAACATCCCTATTCTTTTCTATGTTGAGATTGTGTCTTGGAGTCCTATTGGGAACAGAAGTCAGTGGACACAGCAATACCTATAGTCATGCTTTTGTATAATTTGCTTGCGCTGACTGCAATTAGTTGTGTTATACTGCGATCCGATGCACTTTTTCATACAGACATGTTTCCTAGCCTCAATAACTGCATGTATTTTCTGACATGATGTGTTGCGTGATGTATTTAGCGCATCCATCTGACGAGAGAACTGTGTACTGTATGTTCCGGGGTTGACAGCCATTCTTGTTATTTTGGTTTAGAATTATATCCTTATACATATTTTATGCTGTATTCTACCAAGCGTCTACCAAGTCCTCCAGTCTATTCATGCTTATGTTCTTGTTTTTCTTGTTTTTCCATTTTTCGAGTTGGACATTCTGTACAACTAGAAGATGTTCTCTTTATTTTTCTGGTTAAATAAAGTAAAAGAAAATAAATAAAAACTTGTTCCAAAAAAAAATAAAAAAGGAGAGAAATGCAGCCATGAAAACATAAGGCAATAAGTAGTTTCCACACCAGACAATGCATCTCTACTGCTAGGGGTCTTCACCAATCCACTTGACCAATCCATTGCATATGGTAGCCTCAGATCTCTGTGTGAAATTCTCCAAATTTCTTTAATTCTCTTTCTTCTCTATTTTCAGCATCTCCGTCTATTAAACTGCTGGTGGAAGATCCAATTGTTGTCAATCCTGGTGAAACAATAACGTTAGTGTGTGTCACGACAGGTGGAGAACCAACACCAACGCTAACTTGGGTTAGATCTGTTGGAAATCTTCCCGAGAAGTCTGTGCTAAGTAGTGGAACATTAACAATACCATCTATCACCTCGGAGGATGCTGGGACCTACAGCTGTGTTGCCAATAACAATGTCGGCAATCCTGCCAAGAAGTCTACAAGTATAATAGTAAGAGGTAAGAAAATTTGAAGTCTTTGTTTCTTACGATGTGGATGACCTGGGGTATTTTGTGAATGTGACTATGTGATGTTTAGTGCTTTATGTGCTATACAGGTATGGTGTTTGTTGGACTTATTACTAATGTGGAGTAAACTTTCCGAAAGTTTGGGTTTGCCTGTGATTATGTACATAATTTCTAGGACTCCATAGGACAGCATTTAACTTCTCCAGATGCCCGGAGTGAAATGCCGAGCATTTGGCTTTGAATAAACTTTGTCGAGCCTGAACTTTCAGCTCAACACTACTCATTAGCCATCCTTATGGGGGATATGGACCTGTCAAGACTTTTTTTTAACGGCAAAGCAATGTTAGAAAATACATATGGGTTCCCCTCAAAAGCATGGAAAAATGGAGTATAGGACATTGGCATATTCAGTCCTGGGGTCTCATAGAATGACTTACAGCTAAGAAGGGGTAAAAACTATTTAGCTATGAGGCACCCTGTGTACTGTGTAATACTAGATATTGTTACAGTTTGTGGTAAAGGAGATCTTCAGGTCTTAATTGATATCCACCAAATATCCGCCAGCGTTTACCCACCTAGAATCATTTCTCTAGATTCCCACAAAATCTACTGGATCAAGTCAACATGTGCATTGTTCTTTGTATAGGGAAGGGGACATTATGAATTGTGGTCTTACTAGAGACAACCCACCTCAAAATATAGCAGGTAACTCTCACCTGTGCGAGTTGTGCATTCAACAGAGGCACAACTCTCATGTAGGCAGTAACAGACCGCAGCCACTCCTGATATCCACAAGGGATAGAAACAATAGAAAAAACACTCCCAATACCTCCAAACGGGTATAACCGGGCACAGGTCCAAGGAAGGCTATAGATGGACCTGCGCCTGGTTATACCCGTTTGGAGGGTTTGGGTTTTTTTTTTCCAACCTTAAAATATGTCAACCTGGCTCCTGCTCCTGACACTAAAAAAGAGAGCCCTACAATGCAAGAACATCTTAGGTCCACCAAAAAAAGAACAGAACAAAAAGCAGTTCTCTAGTCTGGCTCTCATGCAAGAGTGGGGGCCCCAACCTATAACATCTATACACCCCAATAGGGTGTATGTACAGGGGCTGTCTTCATCTGATAATCCCTTTTAAGAACTGTAAAGCAATCATTTCCAAATGCCAAGCCAAACAATCTCTCCAAAAGGAAAGATCTCCCATCGGCAGACAGCTGTTTCGTAGGTTGTTGCCCCTCTTTAGTGCTGAGCAGGTTGTTGGCTGGTTAGTGAGAGGTCTATCCACATGGGTCAAAGACGTACTAATTCTTATTCAGGAGAGTTCATCATAAAGATTAGTGATGAGCCAGCATGCTCGTCCGAGTTTGGTACTCGTTAGAGTATTAAGGTGCTCGAAGGTGCTCGTTGCTCGGATGAGCATCTCGCGATACTCGAAAAAAATGGCATCATCCCTTTCCAGCAAGTTTGGGCGCAATTTCTCAGCCAATAAACATGCAGGAGACTCTTAGTTAGTTGGCCAGATCAGATGACCCGGGCATACAGATGTAGCCAGGTTTAACATGATCCCTGACTCAACAATTGTGTCAGGGAGCTATGCTAAGTCAATTTGAGTGTCGAGTTAAATGCGTCATTGTGATCAAGTTAACCCTGGCTACATCTGTATAATAATCTGAGCCGGTGGTGCTCGCCTCCACCATGCATACTGGAAGAGATTTGGGACAAAGATGCTGCTTGTCAGGGAGAGCGTTAGGTAGGGAATTAGTGTTCCAGTAGGCATGGATACTAGACTAAGAACCCAACAGCCCTTGTAAGGGCTTAATTATTTTTTTTTTTTTTTAGTACTGAGCATCCAAGCATTTTAGTACTTGTTTATCTTTATTAAAGATGTATAGAGACCACAGACCATTGCTACTGAGAATTCTACTGGGAAGAAAGGATATGCAAAATAGCTCTTAAACCTCTTTAAGTCAAGTCTCCCTCAATCTTGGAGGCTTAGTGCTCTTTTTGAAAGATAACAACCATGCTGTTTACTTCTGGTGCCTTATAGATGGTAGAGGGGCTTTTGAACGCCCCCACCCCACCAGCCCACAAGAGCCTATATGCAATAGCTGCCTCTGCACACCTTATAGCTCCATTTCAGGCTAGATTTAAAATGCATCCAAGCAATGACTAGCAGTAGCAACAATAAGTTATGTATCTCCCCGAGATGATAACATATACTGAGAATACTCCGGGGTATTCTTAAATGGCTGATTTTCACAGGATTACTCTAGGCTAATGCTGCAAATCCCAATGACAATGTGTTTGCATTTTCGAATATTTACAGAGGTGCAAACCAATACACGACTAAATACAAAAAGCACGCGCACCGCTCCGTACCCGGCTATGGCTCGCATCTCATTATACACCGCAAGGTGTTCCGAGAAGTTTTTAGCAAAATAAACCAAGTGAAAAATCAACATTTTGCTGCATCTTTATGGAAATCAAAAATGTGTTTGAGTAGAAAAATTTTGGCTCAGAGCTCGGAAAATCTGATCCTGAGAAACTATTTGAGCGTTCCGGTATATTTGCTTTTTGTTAAATTCTCTCTTTGGTAAAAAAGAAGAAAATCATACTAATCCCAACCGAGTAAATAATGGATCTTCAGCAGCCAGGATTGTTTTTTTTTGTTGTTGTAGTTTTTGTTTTTTTCTAAAAGGGGGGAAATTGAAAATTCTTGTTGCCACTAAGCATCATTCAGTGTATATCTGCCAAAATACTGCCCCCTGCCAACCTGCACCCATTTAGAGGAGAACGGGGCTATAACATGGTCCCGCCTCTCTGACTCCTCCTGACTGGCTGAGCAGGTCTGGAACGTCACTCCCCAGGTCCTCTCTCTAACCAGGATAAGGCGGTATGCGGCCACCAGCGTTGGAGCCGGGGAGATAAGTTCATGCTATTTTATTCATACTCCCCGGAAATTTTGAAAAAAATCTCCCTGCTCCGACTTCTCCTTTAAGCTGAAATACTACAATGCATTGCACTCCACTCATAATATAAAAAATATATAAGCCTAAAAAAATTGCTGCCTCGCAGTGTTCATGACGGAGATTGGATGGAATAGCACTTAAAAATAGGGACGGTTCTGGAAATTTTAGAGCTGATAGCTAAGATAAAAGTTAGGAGAGAGTCACATGTTCCATAATTACGGTCTGTGCACGGGTGACATGCTACAGACCGGAATTCAGAACTCCTAGCATCATTCATTACGATGATGGGAGCACCGAATATACTGCATATATACGGAGTGTGCACAGAACATGTGAATGCCCAATTAGATAGATAAAGAGAGAGATAATAGGAGATAGAAAGACATGAGATAGATAGATAGATAGATAGATAGGAGATAGATAGATAGATAGATAGATAGATAGATAGGAGATAGATAGATAGATAGATAGATAGATAGATAGATAGATAGATAGATAGATAGATAGACAGAAAATAGGATAGGTTATCAGCACAACGCCAGGATGCAATAGCCAGGTGCCAGCAGGGGCGATCTTGACCAAGATCCTCACTTGATATGTAAACAGATATCCCACAGCACATCCACGTAGAGTGAAGCAACAGTGATTTATTTCATGCTAAATAGCATAACAAAGTGCAGCACAGCATCCATTTGCTGTGCTGCACTTTGTTATCCTATTTAGCATTAAATAAAATCCCTGTTGCTTCACTCTATATCTGTTTAGAAAGAAAGAAAGAAAGAAAGAAAGAAAGAAAGAAAGAAAGAAAGAAAGAAAGAAAGGAGAATTTATAATGGATATATAAATAGACATCACTGGAAATAAAGAAATCACAGACAATGTATATAGAATAGTGATGAGCGAATACTGTTCGATGGAATAGATATTCGATCGAATAGTAAGGTATTCGATCTATCGAATATTATCGAATAGTTCGTCGAATATTCGATAAATATTCAATAAGCGTTCAAATTTCCCAGCTTCCGTTTCTTTCCTCTAAGTGGTCGAATAGATGTTTTTCAATAAACGAAAACTTGTTCCCATAGACTTGAATGGGATTGAATATTCGATTGAATATTCGAATATCAGGGAGATATTTGTACTAATATCGAATATTCGAATATTTCACTATTTGCTCATCACTAATATAGAACATGCAACATAGCAAGAAATACAAAGCAAAGTTCTGAACATCCCCTGTAATTCTATATTGCCTCTCAATAAAATTGTAGATTCTGCATGCAATACCATGCCAAGCCACATGGAGCGCCATTCAGGTCACCAACATTTGTTTGTAAAGTTTTGTTTGCTCTTGCGCTAGTGACAGGTCCGCTTCAAATATTGTGAAAGATCCATCCATCAATTCTATCACCCTGCGGATGAGAAGAGAAAAATGTAGAATAGACTGGAAACAATCAGAGATGAATTTTCTACAGTCATCCGTCAGTGACAGATGCGTGAGAAACAGAAATTACAAAGGGAGAAAAAAAAAACTGCGGACTGTGACGATAATTAAGGCAGCTGGAAAATAAAGTCGGAGAGAGAATGGCTGGGGATAAACAAAGCTGATTTACTCACCAAGTTATTCAGGAAGATCCGTAGGTCATTGCCGCCGCTCTCCCAGGATTTTTATATGCATGGCAGCCCGCTATGGTATCACATTCAAATTGTAATGATGTCTAAATTGTATGAATACTAACAATGCGGTTGCGGAATCTGCATGGCATGAAATAAATATATAACATTACAGAGAAATGTAGAAATCACAGAAATACATAATTCATCCCAATGAAGATGAAAGGTCGGCTTTGTTCGGAGTGTTGAATCGATATCCATACATTAGTCAAAGGCTGTCAGAAGCCAAAATTCTCTGGTGAATGTGGGGGTGGGAGTCAGGGTGTTTTCTAATTCTTGGAAGATAAAGTTGACTAAATCCGGTGAATCTCTTGGATTCTGGAGTGTTTAGAAATTGTCGGATTTGCATGGCTGGGAAAGTGTAGAAAGTTTTGAAGGGGATTTCTGACTGAGTCTGTTTTCGAAGGCCGTCTTAGGTCATTCTGAGTAAGGCCGGGTTCACACTGCGGTTTTTGCAATCAGTTTTTTTCATCCGTTTAATGCAGGGGGGGGGGGGAAGGATTAAAAAACTGATGCATTTGTGTGTATCTGTTTTGATCCGTTTTTTGCACTGACTTCTATCATGAAGAAAAAAACAAAAACACACATGGTTTTGATCCTTTTTTTATTATATAATGGAAGTCAAAGGAAAAACGGATTAAAATGGATGCGCACAAACATATCCATTTTTTTTTTTTTTTTTGCATAAAATGAATGAAAAAAGAACAGATTGCAAAAGTGCTGTAGGCAGTGTTCACACAAGGTAAAATTAAGGGCAAAATTTGGATGCATACGGCCTGAAATAAAGGACATGATCATTATTTCAGGTCGTGTTTATCCAAATACGGCCATATTTTGCCCTTAATTTTACATTATGTGAACATGGCCTTAAAAAGGATTTAAAAAAAACAAAAACATTTCTTTAAAGTTAAATAATTTAAGATAGATAGATAGATAGGAGATGGATAGATAGATAGATAGATAGAGAGAGAGAGAGAGAGAGAGAGATAGATAGATAGATAGATAGATAGATAGATAGATAGATAGATAGATAGATAGGAGATAGATAGATAGATAGAGAGAGAGAGAGAGAGAGAGAGAGAGAGAGAGAGAGATAGATAGGAGATGGATAGATAGATAGATAGATAGATAGATAGATAGATAGGAGATAGATAGATAGGAGATAGATAGATAGATAGATAGATAGATAGATAGATAGATAGATAGGAGATGGATAGATAGATAGATAGATAGATAGATAGATAGATAGATAGGAGATGGATAGATAGATAGATAGGAGATGGATAGATAGATAGATAGGAGATGGATAGATAGATAGATAGATAGATAGATAGATAGATAGATAGATAGATATACAGAAGATAGATAGAAGATAGATAGATACAGTAGATAGATAGGTAGATAGATAGATAGATAGATAGATAGATAGATAGATAGATAGATTTTTTTTTCTAATATTACTTTTATATTTTTGCAGCTCCTCTGCTGCCACCAGTGACTGTGTAAGGAACTGCAGGGCTGCTCAAGCCCTGGTCCAAACAGTTACATATCACTAGAGCTGATGTATATCAACATTAAGGCCGGGTTCACACTACGTAAAAAACACTATCGTATTTCATAAAACCGCCTGTAACTGCGCAAACAATGGCCGTTATTTCAAAAATAACGGCCGTAGTTTGCAATTACGGCCGGTTGTAAGTACATTACAACATTTTGTAATTTTTAACTTAACATTCTGCTCTGATTTCTTAAAGGGGTTGTCCCGCGAAAATCCTTTTCTTTCAAATCAACTGGTTTTAGAAAGTTATATAGATTTGTACTTTACTTCTATTTAAATATCTCCCGTCTTCCAGTACTTATCAGCTGCTGTATGTCCTGCAGGAAGCGGTGTATTCTCTCCAGTCTGACACTGAGCTCTCCGCTGCCACCTCTGTCCATGTCAGGAACTGTCTAGAGCAGGAGAGGTTTTCTATGGGGATTTGCTGCTGCTCTGGACACCAGAGTTGGAGTTTTTTCTAGATGATGGAGGAGACCATTGTTACCCTTGAAGTACGGGGACCTATTGTCGTAATATAAATGAATTGAATGAATGTGGAATAAACCTCCATGCAGCGAGGCCAGCTAGACGGCAAGCAGAAGTCAATTTGCTCATTCACTGTGAAAACTGACATTTGTCTCCTGCATATATATTCAAAAGTAAAAAGTTCCCTTATTTATTTCCTCCTCAGACAAAAACACAGAAAACTGCGAGCGAACCATTAAAAGTATTTGCATTTAAATTGAAAATGTGAATGCATCAGTTCTCATAACTGGAAAATAATTACTTGATATTGAAATGTTTGTGTATATCGAGGATGAATATATGTCGGCAATCTAATTATTATCATGTGTTTAAAGGATATGACTTTAAAGGTTGACGGTTCCACCAGATGCTTTCCTGTTGGGTGCAGCTGTCAATCATGTGTCCTATATGAGGGTGTATAGTAAATCCTTTCAAGGTGGTTATCGCATATAGACAGAAAAAATAGACATCAAAATTACTATCACTATTCTGCACTCTGTACATAGATTACTGTTCCCGTACTGATCCTGAGTTACATCCTGTATTATACTTCAGAGCTGCACTCACTATTCTGCTGGTGGGGTCACTGTGTACATACATTACATTACTTATCCTGTACTGATCCTGAGTTACATCCTGTATTATACTTCAGAGCTGCACTCACTATTCTGCTGGTGGGGTCACTGTGTACAATGTATTACTTATCCTGTACTGATCCTGAGTTTTATGCTTTATCATACTCCAGAGCTTTACTCACTATTCTGCTAATGTTTACATACCTTACATTACATATCCTCAGTGGCGTAGCTACCATGGAGGCAGGGTAGGCAGTTGCTATGGGGCCTGTGCAGGAGAGGGACCCTGGGATGCACAGGGAAGATATGAGTGCCTTGTGTCCTTCTGCTTAACCCCTTATGTACTGTAGTGTGTAAATGACCCAGTGTTCACTTACATGCTGCAACATAAAAAGGGTTAATATGCAGAAGACAAGGATATCTCTGCTTCACTCCTCTGATAAGCCCTAATCTCTGCTCTACAGCTGCTGCAATCAAGTAGGAAAATGTGCCAGAAGTCGGGGGTTATAAGTGGAGCAGTGAAGCAGAGATCTCCTTGTCTTCCTCTTTTATGTGTTGCAGCATGTAATTGAACTTTGGGTCACTTACACACTGCAGTACATAAGGGGTTAAATAGAAAGTAGTCTGCTCCTGCATTTATGTATTTAACCATAAGGGCTCTTAATGGGCCCTTATAGTTAAATACAGTGGACTGACAGAGCGAGCAGCCATTGCCTCTCTACTCTGCCAGTCACTTTCGTAGCTGCTCCTGCCTCTGGTCACAAGAGATTTTATTTTTGGCCACTTCACCGAGCATATATATATATATATACAGTACTTTGTTTTGTGTGTAGTGGAGGGGAGGCGCAATACAGTTTTTTTTCTATGGGACCCCATGAATCCTAGCTATGCCCCTGCACATCCTGCTGAGTTACATCCTGTAGATCTTTTATTTAAAAATATAAAACATAACAACAAACCAATACAAAAAACATAACTGTACAATATATACAAGTCCATAAACGTATTGGCTGGTCCAGCCTCACACTCACCAAACGCACCACTGTATTATCCCCCACACGTGCAAACTAGATTTTCCCAAAAACACCTCAAACACCATAATAATAACAACACATCAAAACTTAACTAACTTAACTATGGGGACACTAGGGGAGACCTCTACAATGGGAGACACTAGGGAAGAGGCTTACCATGGGGGACACTAGGGGAGCTGTCTACCATGGGGGGCACTAGGGGAGATGTCTACCATGGGGGGCACTAGGGGAGATGTCTATCATGGGGGACACTAGGGGAGATGCCTACCATGGGGGACACTAGGGGAGAGGTCTACCATGGGGGACACTAGGGGAGATGTCTACCATGGGGGGCACTAGGAGAGATGCCTACCGTGGGGGACACTAGGAGAGATGCCTACCATGGGGGACACTAGGGGAGATCTCTACCATGGAAGACACTAGGGGAGATGTCTACCATGGGGGGCACTAGGGGAGATGTCTATCATGGGGGACACTAGGGGAGATGCCTACCATGGGGACAATAGGGGAGAGGTCTACCATGGGGGACACTAGGGGAGATGTCTACCATGGGGGGCACTAGGAGAGATGCCTACCGTGGGGGACACTAGGGGAGCTTTCTACCATGGGGGACACTAGGGGAGATGCCTACCATGGGGGACACTAGGGGAGATGCCTACCATGGGGGACACTAGGCACTAGGGGAGATGTCTACCATGGGGGGCACTAGGGGAGATGTTTACCATGGGTGGACACTAGGGGAGATGCCTTCCATAGGGGGCACTAAGGGAGATGACTACCATGTGGGGCACTAGGGGGGATGTCTATCATGGGGAACACTAGGAGAGATGTCTACCATAGGGGGCACTAGGGAAGATGCCCACCATGGGGGACACTAGGGAGATGCCCACCATGGGGACACTAGGGGAGATTTCTATCATGGGGGACACTAGGGGAGATGTCTACCATAGGGGGCACTAGGTGAGATGTCTACCATGGGGGACACCAGGGGAGATGTCTACTAAGGCGGACAATAGGGGAGATGTCTACCATGGTGGGCACTATATACTGGGGGCATACCAGGGGAGATGCCTAACGCATGCTATCTACCGGGTGGAGGGCTAATAAACAGGAGGATTACCTACAGTGCGATAGGGAAAAGGAGGGGGGCCCAATCAAAAGTTTGCTATGGGGTCCAGCCCTTTCTAGTGACGCCCCTGTATCTAGTATTCCTAAAATCTTCAGGTGATGGTTTCTCTCCACTTGGGGTGAGCTACTGTCATGGAGCATCGGATGAACTTCTGTAGACTTTGCTGCTCCGGATAAAGCAAACTTTACATCTAACAAAAAAAAAAAAAAGCTGAAATAGCTTAATGTGATGCTTTACGTTTTTTTTGTTGTTTTTTTCCTGATATCACTGATTTTTAAACTTGCCAGTTTTTAATAATAACAAAAGGACACTCCAGGGGAATTGTTACCATCTGGTGATCCAGCATTGAAGGCCATAAGGTACTCAGCAGAAGCTTATGCCTCATTAATCCTAAAAGTTTATAATGCAGAATGGCAAATGAGCACTTGTCACTATGTAATGTACCAACATGGTGTCTATGGTCAAATGTCTCAAAGGCAAAAAGATCTACTTATCTGAGAATTTGTCTTTCCTTCTAGAAGATAGCCACCACCTGTTTGTAAAAAAAAAAAAAAGAAAAACACTAGCCAGTGGGGTTTTTGTTAATTTTAGATTATAGTAAAGTTTTTGTTCATTTAAGCTCAGGGTCCTAATACACGGGCCGACTATGGGCCGATCATTTTAGTGAATGAGCACCGATCTGCTAGGTTGGCGCGTTTACTGGACCTATTAAACTGTCCAATAATTAGGCAGTAAGGGCTGCAAGGAAATCATTAGCGATGTCCCGAATATTTGATTGAATATTCCATCCCATTAAAGTCTATGGGAACAATATTCGATTATTGAAAAACATCTGTTCGACCACTTGGAGGTAAAAAACAGAAGCTGGGGGATTTGAACGCTTATCAAATATTTATCGAATATTCGGCGAACTGTTCAATAATATTCGATAGATCAAATACCTTACTATTCGATCGAACAGTATTCGCTCATCACTAGTGTTTGGCCAATCAACAGCTGTTGTAATAGTAATGTGCGGTCGGCGCCCTATGATTTTAGGTCCAAACCATCGATCAGCCGATGATCACGGTCTATTACACGGAGCGATAATCGGCTGAATCAACCCAATTCGGCCGATTATCACTCCGTGTAATAGGGCCCTTAGAATTAGTTTCTGGTCCTTGTCTTACACCACCTCTGGCGGACCTTTAACCTTTCACATGAAAGTTCATGAGCCGAGATTCATTATGAACTTTGCAAAAAGTTTGTGTCATTACTGAACCAAACTTTTTGTAAAGTCCGTAACAAGTTTGTAAAGATGGCCGCCAGACAGTTTAATTAATACACATAGAAAAAAGAGGAACGCTGAACTGTCCATGCTCCCCTGGTGTCCTCCTATGGGTCCTCCCGCTGAATGCAGCCACATCCAGCTCGCTCACACAAGAGTGACAGCCCGCTCAGCCAATCACTGACTGCAGTGCTGTCTTAATCAGTGATTGGCCGAGTGGGCTGTCACTCTTATTTCAGTCAGGTAGAGAGGCAACTGCGATCGGGGGGGGGGGGGGGGGGGGGGGGGGACTTGAGAGCACGCACAGATAAGTATTGGTAAGCTAAATTTCCTGTCAGACTGAACTTTTGAAAACTTTCACACTCTTTCTCACACTCACTTTTTTTCTATTCATCCATTATGTCTGGGATTGTTTGGAACCCTTTACAGTTCCTTTGTATTTACTAGTTTTCAACATCCCAAAATCTATTAGTAAAATAAAGTTTTTTTTACTACCTTTTCTGTTCTTGCTGTACACTCTAGCTTTGAATTCAGCCAACTCTTTCTCCCTCCTACTTTGTAGTTGCCTCCTGCGGAAGGGTGTAATGGTCAAGATGGTATAGTGACAGGGAGATAGAGTTGGCTGAATTCTGAGTTAGAGTGTACAGCAGGACCAGGAAGTTTATTAATGTATGTACACTAAACAGTAAGTGGGGCAACGAAGACAACAAGGAGGGCAGTTTGCGTCAAAAGCGAAGGGAAAGCATGAAAGACCAGTATAATAACTATTTTGCAACATGGAGAGAAAGGAGTTGCTGCACATCCCACCTATGGCCGATACTAATGCCACTAGGCTATGTTTAAAAAACAACGACAGGATGTTGGTATATAATTTGATCAAACCATATTGCCCCATGTACCACGGGCCGGTCTCCTGGTTCACACGGGTCCCTATGCTAACTCCACACTTTGTCGGTCAGCGACCGCCAACCCCGCAAAGTGTGCACATGCAGGGAAGGGAGGCCATGAAATGGCCCTGCAACCCCAATGTCACAGGACCAGACCCAAAGTGCCCCCCTCAAAACCCAGCCAGCACCACCGGCGGAGAAGGCTGACCGGCACAGAAGGCTGACCGGCACGTGGTACATGGGGCAATATGGTTTGATCAAATTATATACTAACATCCTGGCGTGGGTTTTTAAAGATAGCCTAGCGGCATTAGTATCAGCCATAGGGGTAATATGCAGCAGCTCCTTTCTCGCCATGTCGCAGTATAATAACTATATTTACCAATATATGTTCATTTATCAGACAGTTGACAATACAGTAGGTTGCATCATTGGAAAAAACCCTTTAAATGTTTCAAACCTCAAAAATTTAGAACTCCAAATAAATTTAGACCCGTGATCAAATAAAAAAAGATATTTAGCCCTTACTGAAATTAAGACCCCCATATAAGAACCGTTAATTCATTCGGGCCACAAAAGTATAATGAACATTTTGCATTTGATTACACCTGGATGGAAGCTGTTAATTGAATAACCAGACACCCAAACTAAATAAAAGTCCAGGCCAAACCCCTAAAATAAATCAAGAAAAAATTCAAACCCAAAACTAGACGTAAAAAAAAAAATCTTAAACCCCAGATTAGACTTTCCAAAACATTTAAATTCCAGATCAAATAACACAATCCATTCAGACCCCTAAATTAATTTAAACCTCAGATCCTTCAGACCACTGAGTAAATGCAGACCAAATGGTAAAATTAGGCCAAAAGTAAAAAAAAAAAAAAACAGACACAAAAATCCTTAAACTCCAGATTGGATTTCCCCAAAAGTTTAACTCCCAGATCAAATTATGAACCAGAGCAGCAGCAAAACCCCATAGAAAACCTCTCCTGCTCTGAACAGTTCCTGATATGGACAGAGGTGGCAGCAGAGAGAACCGTGTCAGACTAGAAAGAATACACCACCAGCTGATAAGTACGGGAAGACTAAAGATTTTTAAATAGAAATATTTTACAAATCTATATAACTTTCTGAAACCAGTTGATTTGAAAGAATTTTTTTTTGCCAGAGTACCTCCTTAAATTCCAGATCCCAAATTAGACCCCGAAATTAAGTCAGACACTAAACCCAAACCAACTATTCACTAAACTTAGGTTTCTTTGGCATCAGGTGACACTGTTTAGCTCCAGAGCCTTATGTCCCTTTAAGTCAGCGGATTCCATATCAGCCGGCTTTGACTGCTACATCTATAGATACACCGCCGCTCCGAGCTATTCTGTAATATTGATGTATCCTGTATCTTTGATGATATAGGCTGCACCGAGTGATCTCTCAGTTATTACGAAAATCCAGATTGTTCCATGTAAAGGAATGGATTAATTCCATGGTATGGGCTGACCATACAGCATGCTAAGCATATTTATCTAGCAGGAACACATGTTCATGTCATCCGCAGCTTCAAAGCTTTAATTACAATGATGTTCACCAGCCACACGTTGCCCGCGCTATTAGCTTGTGTATGATTTGTGTGAACAGAGCGCCGGCTCTCATTTGCAATTTGCTTGAATTTCAGGTCACCATTAAAGTATATGATGGTTATTTGGATGAAAATGAAATACTTATGAAGGTTAAATGCCGCAGCCTTCTTTTTTTTTTTTTTTAGTCTGTAATCTGAATTATTCACTGAGGACTATTGGCTTTTCAAAGCAAATACAAAGGAATGACTCATTCAATATAGTCTCTGCGGAGGTGAAGATCTACCGGCATCATCGCAGTTGGTTTTAAGATTTTAGTTTTGTAGATCTAAGGTCTACAAAAAGTTTGGGGATCACCCCTTTTGGCCACTTGTATGTTGGTATTCTCCAAGGAGTCTAAGATGCTTTAGGGCTCATATGTCTTTTTTTTCCCCTCTTCTTCTCTATTTGGGTATGTACACACTACGGAAATCACATGGATTACTTGCCGTGCATACTGCCGATCTTCCCTGCCCACTTCCGCTTCACTATCTCCTTCACTCTCCGTTCATCCCATAGACTCCATTCTATGGTCAGGTGGATTCTTCCATCTGCCTGACGAATGAACCTGTCCATTCTTTCGGCAGAAGGCAGAATCTGCCTAACTATAGAATGGAGCCTATGGGACTGGTGGAAATTCAAGTGGGAGCGCGGGTGGGCAAGCAACGAAATCCGCGGCAAGTTATCCATGTGATTTCCAGAGTGTGCACATATTTCAAGTGTTCCCAGTTGAATGGAGTGGTGGTCGATTATGTACAGATTTAATTTTTATAGGACTGATGGAGATGGTCAAGTACTAGAGATAAGAGAATTTCTCGAAAGTTGTTTCAGGTCCAATTCAATTGAACCGGCTGTTTTGGCCTGAATAAATTAAAAGCGGCCTAAAAAGTCATGAATCACACTCTCGGTACTTTATTAAACTATATCCAGGCTCTTAATACTGTCACTCTCCTTTGGGTAGGTGCCGCTTTCGGTACCATCAGCTACTGTGTCTGCTGTACATTCCAAAAATACCTTTAAGAAAGCTGTCCCGATACTTCTTCAGGTGTAAAAAATAATTTTAATCATCAATGGACAGTGTTGAGTCCCCTCTTTCCACCTTGTCCCAGCACTGTAATTCACCCCCACCCCCCACCTTCTTGTGTCACGATCCAGCTGGACCGAGGCAGAGCGGGGAGACTTAATGGCCAAGAAGCCCGACCATGGTGACACTGACCACCAATAATAAAGAGCATTCTTTTCACCTAAAGAAGAACTGGGCCACATTTGTCAAAGGTATTTTTGGAATGTATATGTCACAACATGGGCTGCCCTCCCTCAGGGGCTCCACTGCACCAGACACTGGGCTTGCATACATGTCTGCTTCAGCCCTTTCCTGGGACACCTTACCTGCCCAGGTTCCCCATCAGTGCTTTGCCTCCCAGTGCACATGTCCCCATCTCCTAGGGTGTGCATGATGGCTCTCCCTGATATCAAGGGTCAGCGCGCCCTATTTAAGGCCCCTTTGCTGTGGCTCCCTTGTTGGAGTCTCTGCATACTTCCCTAGCACTGTGGTCCCAACTCTGTGACTCCCACCTATGAATCCTGCCTATGACTCCTGCCCGTGAGTCCTGTCCATGCTCCCTGCTGTGTTCCTGCCTGCTGCACCTCGCCCAGAACAGCTAGCAAGCCAAACCAGGGGGAGCGACCTAGGGGTCACCTTATCACAGCAAGTCTATCCTGCCTTTCGGTGGGCTCTGGCAAAGACCAGCGGCCCCTTAGGCTCCTCTCCCTGCTTTGACTGTCCAGGCATGATGGAAATTGTAGTTTTGAGCAGCTGGTGGGCCGAAGGTTCCCAATCCCTGAACTAGATAACAGAACCATCTGAGATCTGGTAAATGGGGACATAATACTGATTCTTAAATGTACCATATAAATAAAAAAAAGTATAGGAGCATGGCCCCATCCTGCCATGGACCAGTGATCGATTCCATGGGTACACTCCATGAGGGTTAAACTATTGTTGAATGGCTCTGACACTTATTTTCTATCATCACCTGAATCACTGCTTCTAAATAAATGTATTCTCATAGAGGTGTACAGTGCATGTGTTATGTGCTGATGAAATACAGTGTCACACTTCATTGGTTACATGCATCTGAATATGAGCCGACCGGGGAAAAGGAAAACTGTAGCATGTTCTCAATTTCACCCGAGACTGGTCAGTGCCTATTACAACCGCTGAGACAAGACTCTGTGAGAAGATGATGAATTCTTTTCCAGAATGGAATGGAAATGAGTGCAAACCATTATAACATTTGCCTCCCAGTGCAGGTACCACAGTGTTCTCATCAGGACCACTGCTGTCTCCTCTCATTGCTAGAAATGATTCCATCAAATGCAATGATAGAAAAGTTGTCATCTATTTCACCAGTGATGCATGTTTGTACTATTTTCGGATATGCTGTCATTGGGGAGACCTGGAGATACAGTATGGTAAAACTGAAAAGAATATATTCTACAACTATAGTTTAGGGCAGGAACAGGGCAAGGGATGGGACATCCCTTGGGGCATGGGTGCCCTTTTTTGCATCAAATTCACCAAAAAGGTAAACGGAATTGAAATACAAGTTTTATGTGTCAGGAGCCGGCAACGGGCGGCATGCTCGACTCCTGACACTGCCGGAGCGTGCCAACTGCTTCCTGGATGTGCCAAGGGCATCCCTGGTAACCGGGTCAGCCGGTTGCTAGGGGCACAATAGCAGTGCCCCTAGTCTCTCTTACCGCGTCCAAGGCTCCCTGCTGGATAGCTCAGGTGCTGTGAGTAATTGTACTAACTGGCGGACGGGGCCGCCAATCGACTTTGTATTGTTGCTGGGGGGCTGGAGTCTCTGCCCCAATCACGTCCTGGGGCTGTGACTCAAGTCTCTATAAAACCACTACCCCCATCATTGATAGGTGCCTGCGATAGGGCTTTAGTTGTAAGTGCCTAAGCTATCTATTTCTTATTTGGTCACTCTCCATGGTTAACTCTTGCTTTCTGACTTGTCCTGCGACGACTGTTTGTTACTGACCCGGCTAGTTGACTCTACTTTTATCGTGTTTGTATTGTCTTGTCTCTGTGTTTTTTGTTACACCCTATCCAGTATAGCAAGCAGTCTTTAGGTTGGGGACAGTTTGGCCGGTGCAAGCGACAGGGCTTTACGTTGCTTTGTGTCTCTGAGTCCCGTCCTAACAGTATGCAAAGATTATGCAAAGATGGTTGGCCATGAGAGGCAGGCATTTCCAGGCAGTGTCAGGATAAAGCTAAAATGTTTTGGCTTTTAAAATATTAGTAACTATCCTACCAATGTTGTGGTGCATCATCACTTGGCCTAACCAGTATCGAAATGGGGTGCCAAAAGCCCACCCATAGAAGTGATGGGATCCACTCCCCAGTTGCTGTCTTTGAATATTAACTGATCACTTGTACTGTAAGTTTCATTCTCATAAACCTGATTATATGAGCACAGTGGTGATGACCATACGCATGGTCTTGGCCCATGGCCTTAAAGGAGTTATCCAGCATTAGAAAATCATGGCCACTTTCTTATAGAGACTGCACCACTCTTGTCTTCAGTTTGGGTACAGGTTTTGCAACTCAGTTCCATTGAAGAAAATGGAACTTAATTGCAAACCACACCTGAACCCGAGACAAGAGTGGTGCTGGAGACAAGAGTGACCATGTTTTTCTAACGCTGAAGAACCCCTTTGTTAGTTACGGTCCCTTTATTATCCAAGACCCTTGTGATACTCTTGGAGTATATGACGTTATGGTAAGGGATTAATAGCCTAATATTGCATCTATTTTTTTTAATCCTTCTCAGAGCCATTGTCTAACAGGGTCATACAGAAGCTACTCTTGCCTTTTGCGGGACCAGTTACACTTTTGAGTTTCCTTTAACCATATAATGTATTGTGAAAGCAATGTATTATGGTAAGGTTGGTGAAAGATGGCTGATAGGGAAAGGAAAGAACATCTTGCCTCATTGTGAGTTCAGAAGGTGGGCCCAGGGAGCGAGAAGATGGGTCCGCCACTACTCATTCCGCCACTTTCATTTTTGCCATTTCACCACTTGCACAGCCAGTCAGTGAAAACTAGGCCCAAAAAGGGACCTTCTCTAGCCTAGGGGCCCACTATGGGTATTACCTTTTCCCTTGTGGGCCCTTCTGCCTAACGGCTTTGGTGGCAGGCTCTTCCTAGACCTGCATTGATGCTGGCACCTCCTCTATCAGGCTGACCTTTCTTCCTGCTGCCCAGCTACTGTGACAAGGTTTGACGACACCACCAGGTACTATGGCCCACCATCCCACTATAATGCACACCTCAAGATGCAAAAGCTCTATGTGGTATTGTAAATCAACCTCAATTGAAGGGAGTTGAGTGGCAATATAAATCCATAACCCGTGGTCAACAGTGATGCTGTTTTTGCTAGAAGCCACAGTTTACTTATCTAGAATAACTTTTTAAGTAACGGGAAGGGGAAAAATGTATATCCTACTTATGGACATTAAGCTCCCGTAGACATGGTTGCTAGGATAGAGCACTGATCATAGAGTAACTGTGTCCTAATGGAGTGAAAATACATAGCAGGTAAGCATTTCCCATGGGGCTGCAGCTTATCATTTTTGAGCTCCCTACTGGACACCTGCTTTAAGTATTCCGTGGAGTTCTCAAAGGCCAAATAAAACAGGCACTTATGATATTGACTTCTGGTCGCATGTCGCGCTACGGACTGCGTGTTATTTCCAAAGTAAGCAGTTTTAATCAAGCGGCGGTGTATATCTCCCTATTAAACATTCAAATTAATAAATTATGCAGCAGGATAATGCGCTTGTTTGTGTATTTGGTCAGAATCTAAAAATACTCTTTACATCCCAGCAGAAAACCGACGGTATATACCGTACATTCCGTAATGGTTATTAAAAATCCGAAACGGCTATAGAGTCAGGAATGCGACCATTTGTCTCCTTCCTGCATGTACATAGCAGTAATTACACCGAGTAACATGCTGGGTCAGCGCTTTCCAGGCGATTCTCTTAAATGATTATTAAGTCTGTTTCTTGAAACGGACAACTGGATTTTTTTTTTTTTAAATCAATTACCATACCATTTGGTTGCATATCAATGGAGCAAAGCTGAGTTTGTCAACAGGAACAAGTTATCGGGCTATTGTGTTCTTTACATATCTACATGATCCACAGGCAGTACAATTACACAATAAATTTAGCTCTGCTATATTGGTGTGGTGCGTAATTCAATTAATTGGTTGGCATTTTATGGGGCATCTTCGAAAGGCATTTCAGGGCATCTCTGGTATACACTTTGATGCATCTATGGTAGGCAACTGCCTGTGGTTTCCATTCTGGAAAGTATGTATTACAAGCACTCCGGAGTCATCTGAGCTACTGTATAGATTTTGGTGTACAAAATCTCTAGATTGGAGATGAGCAGACCTACGGAAAAATTTTTTGTCACTCATCAAGAGTCAAGTTGTTTCTGTTTCGATGGCCAATTTAGATTCGGCCATACACTTCCTGAGCCAGGTGCCCAATGACTGTACTTTTAAATGGACAGGTCCATTCTTTGGGCGGACGGCGGAATCTGCCTTACTATAGAATGGAGTCTATGGGACGGAGGCAGAGTGAAGCGGGAGCATGCGGGGATGATCAGCGGAATACACGGCAAGTTATCCGCAATAATTCTTTAGTGTGCACACATCCTAACATGGAAGCCAAATTATTATACTGATGTTTGTTTTACATATAGTTTGTATTATAATTATAATTTTTTTTCTCATTCTAGCTTTAAAAAAAGGACGTTATTGGATAACCCCCGATCCCTACCACAAAGATGACAACATCCAAATTGGTCGAGAGGTCAAAATATCCTGCCAGGTGGAAGCTGTACCCTCCGAGGAGCTTACATTCAGTTGGTTTAAAAATGGCCGTCCTTTACGGAGTTCTGAAAGAATGGTTATTACTCAGACGGACCCTGATGTCTCTCCCGGAACTACTAATCTGGATATCATTGATTTAAAATTTACAGACTTTGGGACTTATACATGTGTTGCTTCACTTAAAGGAGGGGGTGTTCCAGATATCAGCAATGATGTGAACATATCCAGCAGCACAGGTAAGGAATCAGACTTACTGTATTTTAATCTAATTTAGTTCAATCTAAGAGCAAGTTCTATGCGTTAGAACGTCAATATGTTTCATTAATATAAACCACACCCACTTGGATAGAAACGATCCATAGTTCAAATCACATGACTTCCACTTCATGTGAGACCTCACCCCATAAATAAATACCTCAAGTTGTTTTTTTCCTTCCAATGTTGAAGCTCCAGAATCCTTTCTCGCCAGCTAGAGGAGCCATCCACTGACTGTATCTTTGTCTAGTCAACAATTTTTGCCTTTAATAAACGGAATCCCAATTTAATGACTATTTTTTATATATTGCCAAACATCTTAGTCAATGGTTTTACAACACCTTTAAGAGCCCAGGGTTCCAGCTTCTATAAAAGTTGAGTTGCAGTTTTCTAAATCCATATCAAGGTCCCTATAGCTTGGTCGGTGTCATTCACAATGATAGATGTGCTATAATTATACTAGTTTTTTTTAAACTAAGGGCTTTTCTGATGAGAAACACTTATGGTTTGTCAATTCGATGAGGTCTTAGCAATGCGTGCTTCAAGATTACGAAGACAGGTGTGCATGGTTTTCTATACTCAGCAAGCCAATTCATGTGTGCCCGCTTTTCTTACTTCCTATGGAGTTTAATGGAGAATGACTGTGCATGCATATCTACCTCTCTACCAGGTACCGAGGACTGGGTACCTTTAACAGGGTTTTCTGGGCAAAAGATACTGATGAGCTATTTACAGGATACCTCATTAGTGTAACGGTTGAAGATGTAGATCCGCTGGGCCACGGCAAGTGATGGAGAAAGCCACACCAGGGAGCAGAGTCTAAGGGGCTGCTGGTCTTCACCAGAGGCCACCACAAGGCAGGTTAGGCTTGCTGCAGCAGGCAACCCCTAGATCGCTACCCGTTTTACAACAGCGAACAATGTAGACAGGCATAACCAGGAACATAAGAAGGAAACAGACAGGGTATGGGCAGGTACACTTTAATGGATAGAGACACAGAGGCTTCAACGGGGAAGAGGGCAGGATGAAAAATATATATACAGCTAGGAGACGGGGACATGTGTGCCAAAGAAGAGAAGAAGCAACAAAAGTATGGACAGGTACGAGAACCCGGGGGGGGGCTGGACTTAAGGTTGGACCCATGCCCCCCGAAATCAGGGTCACAGTGTTCCCCACAGCAGGAGACGCAGAAGAATGAGGACGGCCGCAGCCTGTGATACGGGTTGCAGCCGCATTAGTGACAATTAGTCACTGATTGGCAGGGTGCTAATCGGAGGAGTGAAGCCACTGGTGATGACTTATCTTGTAAGATGGTTACCATAGATGATTGGTCATTCCCCTCGAAAGCAATGGGTTTGGCCATATCCAGTGTGTATGGCCAGCTGCAAATATTCTAACCACGACAGATGGTTGGGTCGGCCTTGTTAAAGACCTTGTCTTGGGGCCCTGGATCTCTAAGTCATGTCTGTGAATTTACCATCATTTGATTTTCGGAATACGAACAAACCCCCCATCCCTTTCAGGTCTCTTTGAGGTCTGACTGTCCTTTAAAGCTCATCTACTGAGACGGAGAAGATAAAAGTCTGCCATATTATTTATTTTCTATTCCTCTGGATGTGGAAGCTATTACTTCAGCATTATTTTGGCTAACACGCGAACGACTCCTTGTAAATCATATCTGGGTTTTCATTAAAGATCGTATTGCTAGAGGGGTATTTATACAGCTTTTTCTGTAACTGTGAAACAGAGTTCAATCAGAAGTATCAAATTAAAGACACACATCCCATCAGAGCTGGCGATTGCTTCTCTCAGTTACAAAGTGATTTTTGCATTCCGGCTTTTAACACTATACACGATGTAAGTTATGTTGGGCTTTACAGGCTGCAAGGGACATGGAATGGGATGTGTAAGCTATAAATTGTTATATGATCCATTGACTTGCTCAGCCTTAAGCAATAAGGCATCATACTTATTCCTATGGTATATAAAAATACATTGCACGGCTAAGTAGGTTAGGCATAGAAGGGCAGCACTGGTCATTTCAATGACACATGGTCATGCCATGTTGTGTAATTTGATCGTTTATATAACGGTACAAATGCATTATCTTAAAGAAAAACAACCATCAAACAATAGTTCTGAAAGGGGCTTTCTAAGCGACTGGGACACCATAGCTACAGCAGCTGCAAAAAATATATATCCACCATACATTTTCTAAGCAAATGAGTGGCGATCCATGTAACACGAGGGAGTGTTGATAAGTCCACTTTTTGAACAAATTTTAGCATGATCTCATGTTCGATTCTTATGTTATCCAAGATTGAAGACAACATTGAGGAGTATACAGCAGATTTCTCTGCAAAGGAGAGCAGGTCAGTGATGGCGTTCCTCGGATGTCGGCCAAAAGCATTCATGGTGACATGGAGCAAACATTAGGAGATAAGTTCTCCTTATGCTCCATAGTTACACATTTCTACACACATGATGAAAACTTTTCTAGGAGTCCTCCAGTGGTGGTTCCAGAAACCATAGACACCATGAAACTAGGGATGGTCCAAACCTGCCGAGGTTCAGGTTCGGACTAACCGCGGACTCTCGGCAATGATTCCCGCTGTCTTAAACCGCCGTGGAGAGGGTGGATACAGCGGGAGGACCGCCTGGAAAACCGGGATACAGCCACAGCCATAGGCTGTATCCCAGTTTTCCAGGCGGTCCTCCCGCTTTATCCACCCTCTCCACGGAGGTTTAAGACAGCTGGAATCATTGCCGAGGTTCGGACCATCCCTACATTAAAACCATTCATGATATGATTTTGGAAGACTGGAGAATTTTGGTCAAAGCCAAAGACTTATCAACTTCCTTTCATACATAGAGCATTTGAGTTCACCAGTTGAGTCCACCTACCTTGTTCAGGATTCTAAGGGACATCCATGCATGTATGAGGTCCCTGTGCTATAAGAGGGCATATGAATAGAAGGTGCCTCTATCTCTCTAATAGGGCCGTCTCTATACCCGGTGGGCTTGTGGCTAATAGCCAGTATACCATGATCTTCATAGACAGCTATTTAAAAAAGCTTAATTCCTGTATTTAAACATTATAGATGCATGTCATTGGTGGTGCAGTGAACAGATCAGAAGCCAATCTGTTGTCATGGTTGCCCGAGGCCTGTGCTAGGCCTCTGTGGCAGCAGTAACTTAGCTAATATTATAGCCTGCCTACAGAACATTGTTGTATTGCAGAAATGCCCAAACTATCACATTATAACTAGAGATGAGCGAACCGGCCGAGGTTCGGGTTCGTATGAACCTGAACTCTCGGCTTCTGATTCCCGCTGTCTGCCCGCTCCGTGGAGAGGGTGGATACAACCTTGAGGACCGCCTGGAAAACTGGGATACAGCCATAGCCATAGGCTGTATGCCAGTTTTCTAGGCGGTGCTCAGGCTGTATCCACCCTCTCCACGGAGCGGGCAGACAGCGGGAATCAGAAGCCGAGAGTTCAGGTTCATACAAACCCGAACCTCGCCCGGTTCGCTCATCTCTAATTATAACATCCCTTAATCCTGATCCTGCACAGTTGTTAGTGCAAAAAAATACAAAATCAGGCAGATGTTCCTTTAACCAATCGTTGTCCTTTAACACATAAAAAAAATCATCTGTCGTTGGCCGCACATGGCCGCTCCATGTAATAGGTGATGGACGGCCAATGATGGATTAAAGCACACATAATTATTGAGCCATCCAATAGGTTGTTAAGTGAGCGCCGATCTAGGTAATACTACCTTAAGCAAAAAAATTTCTCAGCTTAAATTTCCCGAAAACAAGTTTTCAAAACTTCTGTTTTTCCTCCAAGAAACAAATGCCACGATTCTTTAAAAAAAATTCTTTCTGCTAGAATACATTGAAAAAAAAAATGACAGATGGCAGCAATAAGCTTTTTTATTTTATTTTTTTACCGACAGAAGACAAGATAGAATGAGAAAGAAAGTGCTTAAAATTACTGTTTTTAGAGTGAGATTTGGGACTCGTAGATCTGCAAGATGCAATTTTAAGTTAAAGAGAGATGTTTTCAGACATAGATTGACACTCTACACCTTTTCGCGAGCTTCCCATTGAGCTTTTAGGCCGAGCAGAATATTTCAAGGCTTTCATTTACGTACATTTCAATGTATCTTTGGTAGTCAATGATAGAAAATATCATGGTCGGCCTAAAATATACCTATATCTCGGTAAAGATGGAAGAGGCATTGACAATTGTTTGACATAATTTTAGATGATGAGGAGGAGATGGCCAGGCACTGGAATTTTTAGCGTTTTCCAGTCTATGATTGATGTGAGGCCAACTTATATGTTTTCAGGAAGTTCTATTGTGTTCCATTGATGTGTACAATTACTCAACATAAAAGACCACTAAAAGTAAAATACTTTAATCTAGAATAAAAGGCATCCTGTGATAGTTGCCTATAGTATGCATTGTAGTAAAGTTGCTAAAAAAGGACCACCATTTTAGTGGAGTTTAATGAATGTGGAGCACTTTGCATTGTAGAAAATTACATGTGTTTATGTAATTGGGGTAAAAAATAATCTTTTGATCTGCAGCAGCCGAGTCAATGTAGTGTGGCTTAGAGCAGCGCTTCTCAAACTTTTTCTACTCAAGCCTCACCCAGAAGAATTAAGTAATGCCTGGGCCTACCAAGACTGATGAAGTGGTTGCTATGGCTTCACTATTTGTAAAGTCCATGCAAAAATAAAAACTATTGCTCAGACTACCCTTCATTTGGCTCCTAAGCTCTGTATAATCTTAAAATAAGCACAAAATAAGTCCGAAAATAGAAATTGTTGCAGCCAGGGAAAGGACTGTGCAGCTTAAAGTAACTTTTGTGAATACTGCCTTCCTAGCTGTACCTCACCTGCAAATAGTGAGCGCCTCACTGGCGAGGTGCACCTCACAGTTTGAGAAGCACTGGCTGCGCCCTAGGCCTGCAACGCCTCTCCCTTCTTCCTCCCCTCCCTACTCAGAAACATGTGCATTGTTTAGACAAGTGATGAATAGGAGAAATCCTGTCCAGTGGCATTCCTAAAGATGAGGAGGGAGGGGAAGAAGAAAGGAGAGGCGCACAGACCTAGGGCACAGACACTCATATATCTAATATTTATAGTTTTTATTGCAATTAGGGATGAGGGAATTTACAGTAGTAGCAAAGTGAAGCTCTTCGCTAGGCCTATAGGTCGGCTTGTCAGTCAGCTGCCTTTAGACTCTGCGCCACTCCGCTCTGAGTGCCTGGAAAAGCTGGATCCAGTCCTGGGAAACTAAGAAAAATTGCCCAGGACTGGATCCAGCTTATCCAGTCTCTTGGGAAGGAGAGGCACAGAGTTTAAAGGCCTCCCTAGTCCCTATGTGCAATATGAAGCAAAAAATATCAACAGATGAAGATTAAGGGAGGAATGCTCTGTATAGTCAGTGTTCCTTAAGCCTGAAACATCTTTGCGAGCTAAATTTCCATAATGCAAAGAATCTTACAAACTAATGGGAAGATAAAGACAAAGCGCTCCGCTCCCCCTATTACAGAATGGCATTGCATTGAATTTACTTTTCTTTGCTCATTTTTATTTCATGGGCAGTAAGAACCAATCCATCATGTGAGATTTAAAGCGTACCATGGGACCTACAATGCCTTAAACCTAGGAAGCATGATTCATAATCACACCAGCGAGTATGGAGGAAGTTTTAGGTCGTGCTTGTGAATATTTGGAATTCAGTGTATTCAGTAAAGAAACAGAAATGGGAAAAAAATTATGAGCCCCTGCGATGTAATAAAAAAGATGAAGATGCGCATTGATGATTATGAAGACTTTACACTGCCCCAGATCAACATAACCATCCACTGCTGCTATAGACATTGCTGGGTGTTGTAGCATATGATAATATTGTGCCTGTCATACATGGTCTCCCCTCAATAGCTGTATTAGATACTCACCTGCACCTGTTCCCATGCTGTCCCCTCTGACCTCTGCTGACCACATCTCGCACCTAGGATGCATGCGGCATGATAACATATCCACACAGCCTGTATCCCATAAGGTCGTATTTCGCTACTCAATGATCGTGCAGTCAGGGCTTCAGGAACAAACGCTATATTGTTTGTGCGGCCCTTTAAATGAATCAGCTTTATCCCAGTTATTTCACTGTAAATTGTGCAATCGTGATAAAATGGCGCAAATTAATGCTAATAAAACGCTATATAAATGCTATGTGTGAACGTAGCCTAAGGGCTATAATACACAATCAGGGTGATTTGGCAGATCATAGCTTCGTGTAATAAAGACAACAATCAGGCGATCATTGTCATTTATTCCAGCCTAAAAATCATTGGCCGCCAGGTGTGCCTCGCTAAGTGCCGACGGCTGATGACGGTAAGAAGATTGATAAATGTTATGCATACTTCCTGTCTGTGCTCCCCGATGTCTTCCTGGCTTTGGCCCGCTGTCCCCAGTCACTGCTGGAACTTCTGAGCCGGTCTCAGAAGTGACAGGCCGCTCAGCCAATCACAGTTCAAGATGGGACAACACCACAGCCAGTGATTAGATGAGCAGCCTGTCACTTCAGAGAGAGGCTCAAAAGTTTCAACAGGAAGCAGGCAGAAGCTAGAAGAAGAACACCGGGGAGCACGGAGAGGAATGTGTAAAGTTTATTATTTTACACTAGGGCAAAGGGATGCACGGACATCGCTAATGAGATACATAGAGCCTTTGTGGCACGATTATCGAGCTGTATAATAGGCTCAGTTAGCGTGCACCAATCTAGCAGTTTGGCGCTCACTTATATTAGTAATACAGCCCTAACACAGGGCAATATTTGCCTGATTTGAGACATAATCGGTCCTTGTAACAAGGCTTTCACAACCACCGGCCTCTGATTCTTCAATTGCAGTGACGGACTAGCCCACCAGAGCACCAGAGAATCCTCCGGTGGGCCCCCAGCTTTAGAACCTGCACTAACACTGACTGACGAGTCATTTCTGACTGGTTCTTCATTGGTGGGCCCCCAGGATCATTTCCTCTGGTGGGCCCCAGATATCCCAGTCTGACACTGTTCAATTGTATGTGCGTCCTAATGCAGTTTTAATTAAATACAGGGGAACCTACTTGGCGATCAAACTTATAGAAACATAAAAGACTGTCTACAGAAACAGTAGTCCATGGTCCATCTATTCTGCCCTTATATTATTTCCTTTCTTATTATCTTAGGATGGATACCATACAGGTTTACATTCACTTACTGTAGATTCACGTACCACCTCTGCTGGAAGTTTGTTGCAAGTATCTACTACTCTTTCAGTAAAGTCATATTTTCTCATGCAGCTTCTGATTTTTCCCTCAATTATCATAAATGGTGCAGATTATTCTTGTGTTCAATTTCTTCCCTCCTGAACCTTATTTAGTCCTATAAATTATATAAAGGTTTCTATCATGCCCCCCTTCCCCTTTTTTCCTCCAGACTATACAGATTGATATCCTTAAGGGTGCCTTCACACACACCGGATCCGCAGAGAATTTAACCTGCGAATTTGCAGCGAAATCCACTGTGGATCCAGTGTCAGTGCATCCCTATGAGAATACATACTCGCAGCGGGATTAACATCCCACTGGGTGTATTTAAGTTAACCTCTCCAGCTTGCTTCGGGGGTTCCCGACATCTGCTCGTCCCGCTCAGCCAATCAGTGCGCTACCCCAGCGGGACGAGCAGACGTCGGGATCCCCCAAAGCAAGCCGGAGCAGGAAACTGGTGATGTATGCTCCAGCAGCCACAGGATTAACCCACATACATGGAGCAGGGTGTCAACCCCGCTGCGAGTATGTATTCTCATAGGGATGCACTGACACTGGATCCGCAGCGGATCTCTCTGTGAATTCACAGCGTGAAATCTGCTGCGGATCCGGTGTGTGTGAAGGCACCCTAAGGGTCCATTTACACCGAAAGAATATCTGACAGATTATCTGCCAAAGATTTGGTACCAAAGCCAGGAATGGATTTGGAAAGAGGAGAAATCTCAGGCTTTCCTTTATGACCTGATCTCTGTTTATAGTCTGTTCCTGGCTTTGGCTTCAAATCTTTGGCAGATAATCTGTCAGATATTCTTTCGGTGTAAATGGACCTTTCGACTGCATACCCTTCCCCGCCCGGGCAGAAACTGTAATTAGATGCTGGGAGCGGGGGAACTGTACAGATATGCTCTGCCCTGTAATGAATCAGCTGCGCGGCACCGTCATTACAGGGCGGTGCATATATGTACAGTCCCCCCGCTCCCAGCCTCTAATTACAGATGCTGCCCGGGCGGGGAAGAGTCCGTTACAGGCATTCCACGTCCGTGCTCCGTGAGTAATGCAGCCTTAGGCTGGGTTCACACTACGTATATTTCAGTCAGTATTGTGGTCCTCATATTGTAACCAAAACCAGGAGTGGATTAAAAACACAGAAAGGATCTGTTCACACAATGTTGAAATTGAGTGGATGGCCGCCATATAACAGTAAATAATTTCATAATTATTTCAATATAACAGCCGTTGTTTTAAAATAACAGCAAATATTTGCCATTAAATGACGGCCATCCACTCAATTTCATCATTGTGTGAACAGATCCTTTCTGTGTTTTCAATCCACTCCTGGTTTTGGTTGCAATATGAGGACCACAATACTGACTGAAATATACTGACTGAAATATACATATACTGACTGAAATATACGTAGTGTGAACGCAGCCTAACTTATGGTGCATTTACACAGGCAGATTTATCTGACAGATTTTAAAAGCCCAAACCAGGAATGAATTTGAAAAGAGGAGAAATTTTAGTCTTTCCTTTATGACCTGTTCCCTGTTTATGGTCTGTTTCTGGCTTTGGCTTCAAAAATAAATCTGCCTGTGTAAACGCACCATTAGTCGTTCCCGATATGTTTTATGCCTGACACCCTCCACCATTTTTGTAGCCATCTTTAGACTCGTTCTATTTCATCAATATCTTTGTGTAGGTGAGGTCTCCAGAACTGGACACAGTATTCCAGATGTAATGTGACTAGAGCTCTATACAGCGGCATAACAATTGCCCTCTTCTCTCTAGTTCTCCAGATTTGTTTGGAAAAACACCAACCAAACCACAGCCTCATAAATGGCCATACCTTCTCTACCTTTCACAGCTCAATATCCAGCAAGAAGGGGGTGTTATATAGGAGGCCAGGGGTCTGGTCCAGGATGGAATTGGACCATCCCCCTGATCTTCAACCACAGACACCTGACAACAAAACACATTGACTGGCAGGAAGAGCTGCTTAACCAAAACAAGGTTTAACCGTGAAGTGGCCAGACAGGACTTAGCAGGTGAAGTCGGGTGTGTCCATGAAACAATAAAGTGAGCAGAGAGAATAAACCAGTGTTCAGACTAATGCTGCGTTTACACGGAATGATCATCTTTTGAATTTTCTAATTTGAGCGACTTGTGTAAACACAGCGAACGATCAAGCCACAAGCAAGAAATAGTTTTATTTTGATCTTTCAACATCTTCTCAAATCGCTAAAAATTCGCAGATCGCTTTCACCGATTCACCCTATGTGTGAGCTTAAGCGATCTCAAAATGATCGCAATAACGATTTTTCTAACAAATTTTCTATTTTTCTAACGATTTATTGGCCGTTGTTGCCGATGGAACATAGAACACGGTCATGCTCTGCAACCCAAGGACACAACAGGTCCAGTCCTTACAGCTACTTTCTTCCAAAAACAGCGCCACTCCTCAGGTTGTGTGTGGTATTACAACTCAACGCCATTCATTTTTATGAAACCGAGCTGCAAAGCCCAAACGAAGCACCGGAAAGATGCTGTTTCTGGAAGAAAGCAGCCATGTTTTTAAAGCCTGGGACAACCCTGTGTTAGATGAGTGGATGAACCCCACAGGAGGATTGTAAGGTTATATGGCAGTGGGATGAAAGAAGACAATAAGCCGTCCTCTGAGAAACCTCATCGCCACCTCCAGATAAATCCCTGGCAGGTTATCAGCTCATTGTGCTGGAGCTCGCAACGTGTGAACATCATTCTCTGAAACTTGCTCAAAAAGTAAATGTAAAAATAAATGTTTCCAACAAAACAGCAAAAGCTGCGAGCGAGAGCGTTAATGAAGCCTCCGCCATAGTAACATCTATTCTCTCTGCATAGTGATGTGCTGGCGCTGCCTACAAGCTTTACATTGCAGTGTTTAGTCTAGACACATCCAGCCGCTCACACAATACAGATCATAGAGACACAGCTACATGGCATATATATATATATATATATATATATATAAAAACACATACAGTACAACTAATATATATATATATATATATATATATATATATATATATACAGTGGTACCTTGGTTTAAGAGTAATTTGGTTTAAGGGCTCACAGTTTTTAAAAAATGTGACTTGGTGTAAGAGCATCGCTTTGGTTTAAGAGCTCCCTGTACTGGGTGGGAGGGGCATGGTCTGCATAGTGGGGTCTACAGCCCTGTACTCTGACCCAGGAAGTCTCCCTCACCTTCCAAATCATTGCTGGTGCACTTCAGGGTGCGGAACCAATTGTCTACATTTCTATGATTTCTTATGGGAAAATTTGCTTTGGTTTAAGAGTGGATTTGGATTACAAGCGCCGTCCCGGAATGAATTATGCTCGTAATCCTATATATATATATATATATATATATTTACATGATATAGTATATTTACATACATTATATATAATAGATATAAATATAATGTAGAAAACAAACATAGGGGGAGATTTATCAAACATGGTGTAAAGTGAAACTGGCCCAGTCGCCCCCAGTAACCAATCAGATTCCACTTTTTATTCCTCTCAGACTCTTTGGAAAATGAAAGGTGGAATCTGATTGGTTGCTGGGGGCGACTGAGCCAGTTTCACTTTACACCATGTTTGATAAATCGCCCCCATAGAATATACTTCATGCACTAAGGACTCCATACATACTAAGATGCCATATGTTACATGGATAAGATGCAGTATACAATGCAAACACACTGGATAAGATTCGGCACATCTATTCTATACAATACAGGATTAAATACATAGGATTAGGTGAATAAACATTCAACATACAATACAGTATACAGGTGCACAATATATGATAGAAAACATACATATTTAAACAATATAGTACATGGAATACATACATGCTCCAAAGTAAAGTATAAAGTACACACTGTAGTGACCATATACACTCACCGGCCACTTTATTAGGTACACCATGCTAGTAACGGGTGGTCTTCTGCTGCTGTAGCCCATCTGCCTCAAAGTTGGACGTACTGTGCGTTCAGAGATGCTCTTCTGCCTACCTTGGTTGTAATGGTTGGCTATTTGAGTCACTGTTGCCTTTCTATCAGCTGGAACCAGTCTGCCCATTCTCCTCTGACCTCTGGCATCAACAAGGCATTTCCGCCCACAGAACTGCCGCTCACTGGATGGTTTTTCTTTTTCGGACCATTCTCTGTAAACCCTAGAGATGGTTGTGCGTGAAAATCCCAGTAGATCAGCAGTTTCTGAAATACTCAGACCAGCCCTTCTGGCACCAACAACCATGCCACGTTCAAAGGCACTCAAATCACCTTTCTTCCCCATACTGATGCTCGGTTTGAACTGCAGGAGATTGTCTTGACCATGTCTACATGCCTAAATGCACTGAGTTGCCGCCATGTGATTGGCTGATTAGAAATTAAGTGGTAACGTGCAGTTGGACAGGTGTACCTAATAAAGTGGCCGGTGAGTGTACATGCACATAGGATACAGGTTACATATTTTCCATTGTAGAGTAGATACTGTATAAACATAAGATAAAGTATACAGTAAACTCCTCTAAAAGACACCCTCCTTATCAAGACCTGACTACATGTGATAGATTTTCAGGCCACCAAACATTTTGCATGAAAAGACCACCGCAATTTTGGGCTGTCTTCGTAAAGAGGTTTCACTGGTATATATAGAAATGCCATACCTTATACATCAGGGGGCAGTATACATACATAATAAAGGAATATTCTCCTTTTTTTGGGGGGGGGGGGGAAACAATACTTACCTTCCACACTCCCCCACCACTATCATTCTCACACAGCCTGGGCCCACTGCAGTGTCCCGCTACCCGTATTCTAACCTCCAAATGTGTTAAAGACTTTATTCTAGTAAGACTGCTTGAAATGCACTAGCTGAAGGGAAGGGTGCACTTTGTATCACTGAAACAGCTCATTGACTTAGAATGTGAATTACTCTAGGCACAATAGGCTCGCCACGCGATCGTCATGTGACACATACAAAGCACCACTGCATCCAGCCAGCCCGAACAACATAAAACCAGCTGCCACCGGGGTCAGCCGCTGCACATAGAATGGGCCTGTCCCCAGATACCCCTTTAAACAGGATATAGTATATATATAGTACACAGAGTACTAAATAGGAAACACTACATACATATTTAATAACATATCGTATACGTTCATGATAGATGAGATATAATATAATACATAATACACAGCGCACAGTATACATAAATATTGCAACAGATTAGATTGCATAGGATCCATTAGAAGTACAGATTACGTAAGAAGCAGTATGAATATAACATAGGATTCAACATATACACATTACTATATATATATATATATATATATATATATATATATATATATATATACAGTGGTGCCTTGGATTACGAGCATAATTCGTTCCGGAACCGCGCTTTTAATCCAATTGCACTCTTAAACCAAAGCAAATTTTCCCATAAGAAATCATAGAAATGCAAACAATTGGGTCCACACCCCAAAAATAATGATTTATTATTCTGAATAACATGTAAAACAAATGAAACAAACATTCGGAAACAGCAGAATCTGTGATATTGTAAGTTACTGTACAGTAATGGAGAGGACGGGAAACACAAGGGCGGACAGAGACTGCAGGGAGCATGAAGGAATGAGCAGGACAGATGTGGGCACATACATGCAGCACTCTCTGTCTGGGGAGAGAGGGGTTACAGCTATGGAGAGATTACCTCCACAGTCCTGTCCCCTGATGTAAGCCCCAGCCTGAAGTGGATCTGCTATGATTTGGAAGGTGAGGGAGTCTTCCTGGGTCAGAGTACAGTGCTGTAGACCCCGCTATACAGACCATGCCCCTCCCCCACTCCCCCTCCCACCCAGTACAGGGAGCTCTTAAACCAAAGCAATGCTCTTAAACCAAGTCACAATTTTGAAAAACTGTGAGCTCTTAAATCAAAATGCTCTTAATCCAAGTTACTCTTAAACCAAGGTACCACTGTATATATATACACATATACAGTGGTGCCTAGGATTAGGAGGAGCATAATCCGTTCCAGGGCCGTGCTAGTAATCCAAATCCACTCTTATACCAAAGCAAATTTTCCCATAAGAAGTCACTAATATGCAGACAATTGGTTCCACACCCCCAAATATAACAAATAGAACAGATGAAACAAACAATGAGAAACAACTGAATATGTCATATTATAAGTTACTGTACACTATAGCAATCAGCATGTGGTGTATAATGTATAGTAACTGTATAACCCTGATAACACAGCAGCTGGATGTGTGATATATAAGTTACTGTACAGTATAGCAGCATGTGGTGTATAATGTATAGTAACTGTATAACCCTGATAACACAGCAGCTGGATGTGTGATATATAAGTTACTGTACAGTATAGCAGTCAGCATGTGGTGTATAATGTATAGTAACTGTATAACCCTGATAACACAGCAGCAGCTGGATATGTGATATACTGTATAAGTTACTGTACAGTATAGCAATCAGCATGTGGTGTATAATGTATAGTAACTGTATAACCCTGATAACACAGCAGCTGGATATGTGATATATAAGTTACTGTACAGTATAGCAGCATGTGGTATATAATGTATAGTAACTGTATAACCCTGATAACACAGCAGCTGGATATGTGATATATAAGTTACTGTACAGTATAGCAGCATGTGGTATATAATGTATAGTAACTGTATAACCCTGATAACACAGCAGCTGGATATGTGATATATAAGTTACTGTACAGTATAGCAGTATGTGGTGTATAATGTATAGTAACTGTATAACCCTGATAACACAGCAGCTGGATATGTGATATTATAGGTTACTGTACAGTATAGCAATCAGCATGTGGAGTATAATGTATAGTAACTGTATAACCCTGATAACAGCAGCAGATGGAGAGGCAGATCCCCATAATGCAGTAGCGTAGTACAACAGGCTAGAATAGAGAAGCAGGGCTGGTGTCAGAGGTTTGTGGTCACATGAGTGTAAGTGCAGGTACATTTTAGCAGCAGTGTGTATAGCTGAGTGTAAGCGCAGGCACATTATAGCAGCAGTGTGTATAGCTGAGTGTAAGTGCAGCCATATTATAACAGCAGTGTGTATAGCTGAGTGTAAGTGCAGGCACATTATAGCAGCAGTGTGTATAGCTGAGTGTAAGTGCAGGCACATTATAGCAGGAATGAAGAGGATGGGAAACACAAGGGCTGACAGAGACTGGGAGTATGAAGGAATGAGCAGGGCATATAAGCAATGAGGAGGGCAGATGTAAGCACATAAATGCAGTGCTCTCTGTCCGGGGAGAGAGGGGTTACAGCTATAAATATATTACCTCCACAGTCCTGTCCCCTGATGCAGGCCCCAGCCTAAAGTGGATCTGCTATGATTTGAAAGGTGAGGGAGACTTTCTGGGTCAGAGTACAGTGCTGTAGACCCCGCTAAGCAGATGGCCCTCCCCCACTCCCACTCCCACCCAGTACAGGGAGCTCTTAAACCAAAGCAATGCTCTTACACCAAGTTACAATTTTGAAAAACTGTGAGCTCTTCTTGCAAAACGCTCTGAATCCAGGTTACTCTTAAACCCAGGTACCACTGTATCTCATAGGATTCTACATGTACACATTACACACATCATATATACATATTACATAGGATTCTACATGTACACATAACACACATCATATATACATATTACATAGGATTCTACATGTACACATTACACACATCATATATTCATATTACATGGGATTCTACATGTACACATAACACACATCATATATACATATTACATAGGATTCTACATGTACACATAACACACATCATATATACATATTACATAGGATTCTACATGTACACATTACACACATCATATATACATATTACATGGGATTCTACATGTACACATTACACACATCATATATACATATTACATAGGATTCTACATGTACACATTACACACATCATATATACACAATGCCCTACAATCTGCTTCATTCACAGCATAAGAATTGTCCGCAGTCTATTGTTTCATCCATATAATCACTTTCAATAGCTGGGAGTTATTTTCCTAATTCCAGTTGTATTCTATGCAAATAACAGGAAGAGTCGAGATCCAGGAGGTTGTAATACGGCAGAAACCATGACAGCCCTCGCTGCCTTCGCCTTGGGTGGACAGATAAAAGAAAGACTGATTAAAGAAGTTCCTTTCCTTTGTTCCTCCACTAATATACAGTCAAATCTTTATTCCGAGGAGTTCATTCCAGTGCACGGGAAAAGCTGCTGTTAACCCCTCTGTTCCCAGATAACTTGAAGATACAGAGCTGTCTGTGAGTTACCCCTATAGCCCTATTATCCCTATGGTCCAATGCAAAGCCCTCAAAATGGAAGTTCTATCACTATACTATACTGTTTCTGAAAAAGTGACACTCTTAGTCACAGCCTGGGCTGCAATACCCCACACAGCCTATAAACTAGAGGGGCGCTGTTTCTAAAGGCAAAAAAAAACTAAACTTTTTTTATGATCGTATCCCACCGCTTTAACAAAATATGTTGTCCCCTATTGTCGAGTGGACCTATCAAACTGTTTAGGTTCGACAATGTTCTCCGAACCCAAATGCTCGGCATGTGATTCCCGTTGGATGGTGCCCTTTAAAGACCTGGAAGCCCATGTTTTCCTGGCAGCCATGGGCTTCATCCAACTTCTCCAGCCATCAGTAGTCAAATGGCGAGCATTCAGGTTCAGAGAACATTGAGAACCCAGTTTGACAGGTTTGCTAAACCCAAGTTGTCATTTCTATTGGTGATGACAACTATACCGTACATACTCTATTTAAACAAAATTAAGATGGAAACTATGTTTACTAGTTCGGAGGCTATTGCAGTTTCAATTGGCAAAGTTATAGTTAAGGTGTGGTAGGAGGTTGGCTGGATTCCCAGCTGGAGTGTACAGCAGGAACAGGAAGTCCATTACACTAGACAGGAAATGGGGCAATGAAGACAACAAAGCAGGCGGTTTGTATCAGAAACAGAAGGGAAGAACAAAAGGTGGTAAAATAATGTTAGTTACCGATTTACTGTACGATAAGGTATTACACAGTTGAAATCGGGATCCGTTTTGATCATGTGTGTTTTTTTTTATAATGGAAGTCAATGGAAAAAACTGATCAAAACAAATGCACACAAATGCATCCATATTTTTCATCAGGTTTTTTTTGCATTTAACGAATTAAAAAAGAAAAAAAAAAAAAAAAGACTGCTAATATGTAGTGTGAACCCAGCCTAAAACGCCTCTAGGGACATTGTACAGACAGCCCATTGATATTAATAGGAGCATTTCCCCAGTGGTCACACTACAGTTACTACTAATGGACTGGTCATATATATATATATATATATATATATATATATATATATATATATATATATACACATACACTCACCGGCCATTTTATTAGGTACACCTGTCCAACTGCACGTTACCACTTAATTTCTAATCAGCCAATCACATTGCAGCAACTCAGTGCATTTAGGCATGTAGACATGGTCAAGACAATCTCCTGCAGTTCAAACCGAGCATCAGTATGGGGAAGAAAGGTGATTTGAGTGCCTTTGAACGTGGCATGGTTGTTGGTGCCAGAAGGGCTGGTCTGAGTATTTCAGAAACTGCTGATCTACTGGGATTTTCACGCACAACCATCTCTAGGGTTTACAGAGAATGGTCCGAAAAAGAAAAAACATCCAGTGAGCGGCAGTTCTGTGGGCGGAAATGCCTTGTTGATGCCAGAGGTCAGAGGAGAATGGGCAGACTGGTTCGAGCTGATAGAAAGGCAACAGTGACTCAAATAGCCAACCGTTACAACCAAGGTAGGCAGAAGAGCATCTCTGAACGCACAGTACCTCCAACTTTGAGGCAGATGGGCTACAGCAGCAGAAGACCACACCGGGTGCCACTCCGCTCAGCTAAGAACAGGAAACTGAGGCTATAATTTGCACAAGCTCATCGAAATTGGACAGTAGAAGATTGGAAAAACGTTGCCTGGTCTGATGAGTCTCGATTTCTGCTGCGACATTCGGATGGTAGGGTCAGAATTTGTCGTCAACAACATGAAAGCATGGATCCATCCTGCCTTGTATCAACGGTTCAGGCTGGTGGTGGTGGTGTCATGGTGTGGGGAATATTTTCTTGGCACTCTTTGGGCCCCTTGGTACCAATTGAGCATCGTTGCAACGCCACAGCCTACCTGAGTATTGTTGCTGACCATGTCCATCCCTTTATGACCACAATGGACCCAACATCTGATGGCTACTTTCAGCAGGATAATGCGCCATGTCATAAAGCTAGAATCATCTCAGACTGGTTTCTTGAACATGACAATGAGGTCACTGTACTCCAATGGCCTCCACAGTCACCAGATCTCAATCCAATAGAGCATCTTTGGGATGTGGTGGAACGGGAGATTGGCATCATGGATGTGCAGCCGACAAATCTGCGGCAACTGTGTGATGTCATCATGTCAATATGGACCAAAATCTCCCCTTATAGATGGCCCATATGTCGTCAATGTATCGCATCCTAGTGTGGAGCAATTTAGAGACATAGTATGCAGCGATATCTTTCTGTAAACTAGAGATTATCCTTATAACGGTGACATTTCGGAGGTAGGAGAAGTAGTTACGGTGTTCTCTTCTTTGAAGCGGCGTCACCAGGACATTGCTCTCCTCTCTAATATTTATCGCTCCTGCGCGGCCTAGAACAATGTGGCCTGGTAAAATAACTTGACGTTCAGTACCGACTACCTGTACATAATAACAATTGATGTGATGCAGTCATGAATTTTTGATAAGTCCCCAACAGACATTTTATGCCCATTTTGCATGCTCTATTTGGCTGTTATTCTATTAAAAGATCAGTGTGATGCAGAATGGAGCGAGAGTCATAGGAAAAAGAGCTGAAAGAGCTGACTGAGGAAACAGCTACAGCGTTCTCTCCATCATGCTGCGCATACAGCAGAGCTGGGTTACAATACTTAGGAGGAGATTTATCAAATATGCTGTAAAGTGAAACTGGCTCAGTCGCCCCTAGCAACCAATCAGATTCCACCTTTCATTCCTCACAGACTCTTTGGAAAATGAAAGGTGGAATCTGATTGGTTGCTAGGGGCAACTGAGCCCGTTTTACTTTACACCATGTTTGATAAATCTCCCCCTAAGTCCGCAAATAAGAGTCAAGGGGGTGCGGAGAAAGCAGGGCTGTTTGGGTCCTGGCATCTGAGGGCACCCAAAGGGCCCTGAACCACACCAGCATTACAATTGGCATATGATAGCTAAGGGGCCTTGGTGCAAAGGGGAACTCCACCTTGTCAGACTAAAAAGAAAATATCACTTCCTGCAGGACATACAGCAGATGATAGTGTTTTGTTTGTTTTTGGAAGACTGGACATTTTTAAATAGAAGTAATTTACAAATCAGTGTAACTTTATGACACCAGTCGATTTAAAAACTATTTTTTTCCCTCTGTAGTACCCTTGACTCCAGCAGGAAAAAAATAAACTGGTGCCAGAAAGTGCAAAAGATTTGTAATTTACTTCTATTAAAAAATCTGAAGTCTTCCAGTAGTTATCAGCCGCTGTATGTCCTGTAGGAAGTAATGTATTCTTTCCAGTTTGGCGAGCATGAAAATTGCTTTCTGGGCAATTCCTGACACAGACAGAGGTGGCAGCAGAGAGCACCGTGTCAAACTGAAAGGAAAAGATGACTTCCTGCAGGGCATACAGCAGCTGATAAATACTGGAATTAGAAATCTCTGCCACTTTCTGACACCAGTTGAATTGAAAGAAAACATTTTTGGCTGTAGTACCCCTTTAAGGTTTAGTATGCATGTCAGTTATGCCTTTGCTATGGACGTATGGTAAGCAGTGGAGAACTTAGAATGGGAACGCCCATTAGAAATTATCTTAAAGTGTCACTGTCGGTTAACTTTTTTTTGCAGAAATCAATAGTCCAGGCGATTTTAAGAAACTTTGTAATTGGGTTTATTAGCTGAAAAATACATTTTTATCATGAAAAAGCAGTTTGAAGCTCCCCCCCCCCCCCCCCCCCGTCTTCATGGTTTTCTATGGAGAGGGGAGGGGTGGAGGGAGATGAGGCACCAAAAAAGATGACATAGAGTTAATTTACAGCTACATCAGCGGGCTATCTCCTCTGAAGTCAGCACTGACCTCTCTGATCTCTGAATACCGACTTTCACACAGCTCCCGCTGTGTAATCCTTTGTTCTCTGTTTTCTGCTGACGACTAATCTCTCTCCTCCCCCCTCCCCTCTCCATAGAACAGACAGGACTCAACTGATGTAAGAGATTCGAGATTTCTTGATAATGAGCAGTGAATGAGAGAGAGGAGGGAGGGCGGGGGGACCTGGGGAAAGTCTTTTTGAATGCAGATAATGCCATATTTGCCTAATAAACCCAATTACAAAGTTTCTTAAAATCTCCTGGACTATTGATTTCTGGGGGGGGGAGTGACACTTTAAATTTTGTGTGGGAGCTGACACCCAAATTTTGACTACCCAAAGTATGGCTACTTCCTGCCTTTGACTCCAAGCACCACCTAGTGGTATAAAATTAATTGCAGTGATATGAATTTTTTTCCCCGGTAAAACACAAACAGCTCCTGTCTATGCAGTAAATAAGCCGCTTGCACATTCCTCATGGGCGCGAGCTATTTTCGTCTCTTTATAAAGCCACCTCACTATAGAGTCATGAATAAATCAGTTTTAAACTTTTGGAAAGCACTTTTTTTTTCTTGTTGCCGTGTCTCGGTGATGATGTTTGTTTTATTATTTTATGTTTTTTTCCAAGCAATGTTTTGCCACTGGGTGAGTCCCAATCGCGGCAGAACTTCAGAAGCAGTCAGATGGCTGTAAAGAATTAATGTGATGCAGCCGCTTTGGGACAAGATAGGTCATTTGTAGAATTTTGTAAGTCTGTTTAATGAAATGACTAATGTAATGCACGTAGTTTGATTTTTTTATTTTTTTTTTTACAGCTGCAGGAACTATAGAATTTTGCTAGTATTAAGATGTGATAATAAACCATGCCTACTGTTTTTATGGGGTATACATTTTTCCTATGCCTAAAATATACAGGCATGGGTTACAAATAAGGGTCCCCACTGTTTTCATAAAGGGAACCCATGACCATAAAAATGCTACCTAAGCTATTGCCATCATGTTATAGAGCAGAAGGAGCTGAGTGGATTGATATATAACTTTATGGGAAAAGATTCAGTATAACTTGTAATTTATTGATTAAAATCTCTGATGTTTCCAGGCTAAAGAGTCCAGACCATTGAGTAACTCCACCCACTGGACTCCTTATCACAGAATGATCATGGATTTTAATCAACATGCTACAAGTTATGCTAAATCTTTTCCCATAAAGATATATATCAGTCTGCTCAGCTCTTCCTGCTCTATAATGTGATGCCGATAGATTAGACAGCATTGTCTTGGTGACAGGTTCCCTTTAAAGTGAATGCAACACCATAAAAATGCTACTTAAGCTATTGCCATCATGTTATAGAGCAGGAGGAGCTAAGTTGATATATATATATATATATATATATATATATATATATATATATATATATATATATATCTTTGTGGGAAAAGATTCAGTATAACTTGTAATTTATTGATTGAAATCTCTGATGTTTCCATACTAAAGAGTCCAGCCCACTGAGTGTATATGGCTCTGTTATTTTGGACTGCAATATAATTTTATGTATTAAATTATAATTATATTAGAAAACATATAACCCAAGAAAAAACTCATTCTTGCCTTCTTGTGTCTAGAATAGAGAATAAAGTGATAAAAAAAACTTCCCTAATGTTTTTTGTATACAGCCCCTATGTGGACCTATGTGTCTCCTTGGCAGCAGACTACAAATATACCTTGCGTAGTCTGATCCTGGAGATCCTTTTAAGTCTTAACTACGGATGATTGGTTTGTTACAGTAATGAGTTCATAAAGATGGCAGCCACACAATTTAATGAATGTAGAAAAAAAAAAAAAAAAAGGGTATGCTTACCTGTCTGCATTCCCCAGTGTTCTCTTACAGGTGTCCCCCGCTGATCAGAGCTGCCTTCAGCTTTCTCACTGACTGAGGCGTGATGAAAGTGACAGACCGATCAGTCAATCACTGACTGACTTAAAGGGGGACAGTGCTGCAGCCAGTGATTGGCTGAGCAGGCTGTCACTCTCATCTCGGTCTGCAAATGAAGGCGGCTACGATCAGTGGGGGACACTGGGGGAGTGCGGACAGGTAAGTATTCATGAGCCAACTTGCTTAACTGCAATAAAACAGCTTAACTCCTCAAACTGTTTAGCTGATTTAGTGCCACCTCTGTCCATATCAGGAGATGTTTTCTATGGGGATTTACTGCTGCTCCGGACATTTCCTGACACGGACAGAGATGGCAGCAGAGAGCACTGTGTCAGACTGGAAAGAATACACCACTTCCTGCAGGACAAACAGCAGCTGACAAGTACTGGAAGACTAGAGATTTTTTGACAGAAGTAAATTACAAATTTCTGTCGCTTTCTGATACCAGTTGATTTGAAAGGAAAAAAAAACATTTAGCTGTAGTTGCTCTTTAAGGTTCGGTTGAGACGAACCCAAATTTTGCTTTAAAGTTCAGCCAATCTGCCGAACCGAACTTTTAAAACATTTTCTCATCTCTACTTTTAACCAAAGGCAGAAGACAGAAGAAAGTGTGAAAGCAGCAACAGACTACACGGGGCATGTTTGTAGTCTGTCTCCAGGGAAACATATGGGTCTACATCGGAGCTGTATACAGAAAACTGTAGGAATTTTATATTCAGATGATTTAATCCTTTTTATGGTAGTTTAAAAATTTTAGAAAAAATTGGGGCACATAGCTTTTAAATAATAATTTTCAATACAGAGGTCTTGGATCAGATAATTTCCATAAAATGTCTGCATTTACATCTGTCTCCATTGTTGTCAGCAAAGAGCAGCTATAGAATCAATTAACCTGTTCTGGCCTTTTCTCTAATGGATTATAGAAGCATTGCTCTGAGTTCTTGTGCTGTCTTTACTGGGTTAATAGACAGGACTATAGTTGTGTCACCTTATACTGTATATAGAGGGATTCATTAGAGCTGTTTGTGGCTGTTGCGTTATCGGATTATGATCTGAATTTAAAGGAGAAGTCGAGTTAAAAGTTTTATTAAAGTAATGTATTGCCCCCTCAAAATGATGCAAATCACCAATATAGACTTATTACGGGAAATGCTTATAGAGCGCTTTTTTTCCCTGCACTTACTACTGCATCAAGGCTTCACTTCCTGGATAACATGATGATGTCACTTCCTGGATAACATAGTGATGTCCCTTCCTGGAAAACATAGTGATGTCACGACCTGACTCCCAGAGCTGTACTTGCTGTGGCTGCTAGAGAGGATGATGGCAGAGGGATGCTCATTGTTCCTCCAGTGCCCTGTGTCTCTCATTGTCCCCCTGCCATCATCCTCCCCAACAGTCCCAGCCCGCACAGCTCTGGGAGTAGGGTCATGACATCACCATTTTATCCAGGAAGTGACATCACCATGTTATCCAGAAAGTGACATTACCATGTTATCCAGGAAGTAACATCACTATATTATCCAGGAAGTGACATCACCATGTTAACCAGGAAGTGGCATCACCATGTTATCCAGGAACTGACATCACCATGTTATCCAGGAAGTGACATCACCATGTTAACCAGGAAGTGGCATCACCATGTTATTCAGGAAGTGACATCGCCATGTTATCCAGGAAGTGACATCACCATGTTATCCAGGAAGTGAAGCCTTGATGCAGTAGTAAGTGCAGGGAAAAAAAAGCACTTTATAAGCATTTCCCGTAATAAGTGTATATTGGCGATTTGTATAACTTTTGAGGGGCAATACATTACTTAAGGTTACAAACCCACTTGGCGGGTCTGCAGCAAGTCTCCTTGCTGCGTTTTTGCAGCGATACTCGCTGCAGATCCCGGCCCTATACTTTTAATGGCAGACAAACACGCAGCAGGGATGTACATCCCTGCTGCGAGTTTGTCTGCAGCCCACCCCATTAACCCCCCGGCCGCCGGAGCTGATACTTCACCTGATCCCGGCTCCGGCGGTTCCCGATGTCTTCAGCAAGCCGGAGCGGGGACCAGGTGAAGTATATGCTCCAGCCAGCCGCCCGCAGCCCCGGCCGCCCGATCGCCCCCCCGCAGCCCCGGCCGCCCGATCGCCCCCCCGCAGCCCCGGCCGCCCGATCGGTGCTGCGGGGGGGCGTGCGATCGTTGCTGCGGTGGGGCGTGCGATTGGTGCTGCGGGGGGGCGTGCGATCGTTGCTGCGGTGGGGCGTGCGATCGGTGCTACGGGGGGGCGATCGGTGCTACGGGGGTTCGATCGGGCGGCCGGGGCTGCGGGGGGGCCATCGGGCGGCCGGGGCTGCAGGGGGGCGATCGGGCGGCCGGGGCTGCGGGGGGGCGATCGGGCGGCCGGGGCTGCGGGGGGGCGATCGGGCGGCCGGGGCTGCGGGCGGCTGGCTGGAGCATATACTTTACCTGGTCCCCGTTCCGGCTTGCTGAAGACATCGGGAACCGCCGGAGCCGGGATCAGGTGAAGTATCAGCTCCGGCGGCCGGGGGGTTAATGGGGTGGGCTGCAGACAAACTCGCAGCAGGGATGTACATCCCTGCTGCGTGTTTGTCTGCCATTAAAAGTATAGGGCCGGGATCTGCAGCGAGTCTCGCTGCAAAAACGCAGCATGGAGACTCGCTGCAGACCCGCCAAGTGGGTTTGTAACCTAAATATTAATTTTCGCCAGACTTCTCCTTTAATAGAGCCAATATAAGCTTGGCAACAATCTAAAAATACTGAAACATAAAATGAATACTAGAGACGAGCAGGGGGGCTGAGTTGGTCCCCCACAAATCAAATGTTGAAAGGAAAAAAAAAAAAAAAAAAAAATACAGTAGCTTCCCCCTCCAAAAAGAGAAAGGTGTGGTGCTGACAGCATTAGAGGAGTATTATTAGGATGTATTGCTTGGACTGCCGTATAGAGCTGCTTTTTGTATCTGACCTCGGGTACAGACAAAATGCCAGGCTCGTAAAAGGCCAGAGCTATTTATGGTAATATTCCCAGCAAAGGGCAAAGCAGACACAGAACAAGATCTTCCTGAACGGCTCGGCCAGAAATATCCAGGGTTTTAATAAAGACTAGACATCAGTTTGCTCCTCGCCTGTATAAATATTAAAGAAAACACGTTGAAAATTATGTAATTCTTATTTATAGGCTTCCATGTGGAATCGAGTAGCATGAATTAAAATTGTGGTTTCCTACAAGCAGGTTTATTAGAATAGTGTTTAAAAAAAAAATCTTCATTGGAGTAACATTTAAATCAGCATTGTAACCGACGTGTTTCGAGCGTATGCAGCTCTCTTAGTCATAGTATTATGATGAAGAGTGGCACATGCATTCAAAACGCATCGGTTGAAGCACTGACTTTTTAATTCTATTGAAATTAAAGGTGTTTGATTAAGAGCTAGACTTAAGTCAACATGAACATAGATTCTTGTCATTAGAGGCAAAGTAAGGCAGTTGAAATTGGGAGAGGTCATGTATATATATATATATATATATATATATATATATATATATATATAAATTTTTGCATCATTTTATTTTGTGATATTTGTAAAAAAAATACCGACAAATATAAAAAAAGGCCCTATTAATTTATAGCTGAATGGGCCTTCTTTGCAACGAGACTGGTGCCCGGTAATCAGACCCTAACGAATGAGAAAATGCTTTGTCATCTACTGATCAAATCTTTTGCGGGGTAGAAAAATAAATTCAACTGGTGGCAGAAAGTTACAGATTTATTATTAAATTCTGCTAAAAAATCTCAAGTCTTCCAGTACTTATCGGCTGCTTAATGTTCTGCAGGATGTGGTGTATTCTCTCCAGTCTGACAGAGTGCTCTCTGCTGCCACCTCTGTCCATGTCAGCAGCAAATCCCCATAGAAAACCCCTGGACAGTTCCTGACATTCACAGAGGTGGCAGCAGAGAGCACTGTGACAGACACTACAGAGAACCCTATGCTCTTCCCATTTTTAATTGGTCTCCGGTACATGTATTGGTCTTTGGTACATGTATTAGTCTCCGGTACATGTATTGGTCTCCGGTACATGTAATGGTCTCCCATACATTTATTGGTCTTCGGAACATGTATTGGTCTCAGGTACATGTATTGTTTTCCGGTACATGTTTTGGTCTCCTGTACATGTATTGGTCTCCGGTACATGTATTGGTCTCCGGTACATGTTTTGGTCTCCGGTACATGTATTAGTCTCAGGTACATGTATTGTTTTCCGGTACATGTTTTGGTCTCCTGTACATGTATTGGTCTCCGGTACATGTATTGGTCTTCGGTACATGTATTGGTCTCCGGTACTTGTTTTGGTCTCCGGTACATGTATTGGTCTCTGGTACATGTATTGGTCTCCGGTACATGTATTGGTCTCCGTTAAATGTTTTGGTCTCCGATACATGTATTGGTCTCTGTACATGTATTGGTCTCCGGTACATGTATTGGTCTCCAGGACATGTAATGGTCTCCGGTACATGTATTGGTCTCCGGTACATGTATTGGTCTTCGGTACATGTATTGGTCTTCGGTACATGTATTCATGTCCGGTACATGTATTGGTCTCCGGTACATGTATTGGTCTCTGGTACATGTATTAGTCTCCGGTACATGTATTGGTCTCCAGTACATGTAATGGTCTCCGGTACATGTATTGGTCTCCGGTACATGTATTGGTCTTCGGTACATGTATTGGTCTCCGGTACATGTATTGGTCTCCGGTACATGTAATGGTCTCCGGTACATGTATTGGTCTTCGGTACATGTATTGGTCTCCGGTACATGTATTGGTCTCCGGTACATGTAATGGTCTCTAGTACATGTAGCAGTGATGACAATTTTAATATTAATCATTGAATATAGTATAACAGCACAGGCAAAATATAGAAAAAGTGGTTAAGTGCACGCCTCACCAGACTGGGCTCAATGTCCGGGATAATCCAATATGTTAGAAGGAGACAGCACTTTGTAGCGTGAAAAAACAGTGACTTTATTCACACCTCAATGTTGCGACGTTTCGGCATGCTTGAGGAAGGCTACTGTGTATAGCCGAAACGTCGCAACATTGAGGTGTGAATAAAGTCACTGTTTTTTCACGCTACAAAGTGCTGTCTCCTTCTAACATATTTAATTTTAATATTAAGTCATAAATGTCAAGTTTTAGAACATCCCATGGTCATCACAAGTTCAACGTTCAATGACACTCTAGTTTTGAATCAGGGCCATTCAGGTAGAAGATCTTCTTCATCGAGCGTTCAGATGACTTTAATTCAACAAGGATTTTTTTTTTTCTGCCATTAGAGAACTGTGAAGAATATAGTCATAGAGGGATTTTTTAGGGCCTTGAGAGTAATTTTATAATATATGTCTGTAAAACCATCTGGCCCAGAAGCTTTGCATTTTTTTTTTTTTTTTTGAGCTGACGGCCATCTCTATCTCTTTAGAGGTTATCTGTAGTTGATGGGAAGATAACTTAGAACAAAATCAGAGATGTTCCATTTCAATGTTTGGGGGGAAGGGGGAAGCTTTCATGTTTTTTTTTTGTTTTTTTGTTTTACATGGCGGCCAGTGACATATTATCACACCGAGCTTGCTGATCATTCGGCTTCTGTGCAGTTTGTGAGTATGAAATAGTTATGCAGCAGCAGCACCTGCTGGGAGAGACACGATGAAGCAGTTACAAGACGCGCTTGCCAAGAATGTTGTATACTATGCTGATTATATACATGAAGACTCCTCTGCACGAAACCTTCGCTCATACACCAGCTGATTTTCCAGTCACTGACCCATGGTTCTTTGTACATAACAAATGCTTCAGGGGGAATTCTAATAATAACTTAGCAGCTCCATTCAAACAACACAAAATGATTTTTTTTTTTTTTTTTTAAAGCAGACTGTTCTCCAAGACTGCCTTACAGATCACATGAGATTTACATGCTGTACTGAAAATACTACACATACAGTTTATTTATATTTGTTTATGTATATGTATAATTAATAATAATAATAATAATGTCATCGTGCAATAGTAATAATTCATATATTTAAAAAAAAAAGTTAAAAAAAAATAGTTAAAATTGCATTCTAAATGTATTTTGTAAAATTATGTTCTTGCAATAAATGTATTTTACGATTGGATTAGACTACTTTAAAAAAAAATAATAATGATAATGTTAATATTAAAAATAATGTAAAATTAAGAATTTCAAGAAATGTATTATTTTATTTAAAACAGAACAACGTAAAGTAAGAAGGAAGTCATACTCATTTTACCAAATCCTTCCTGCTCCTATTCTGATGTGTCCCAGGTCCCACCTCAGTTTCTATTTCCTGTTCCAAATAACTGCTGCAACCAATCACTAGCCAGAGCAGTAACCCGCAGCAGCCAGAGATTGGCTACAGTGGTCACATGTTCCATGTTGAGACAGACCAAGAACTAGATCCCAAGCAGATATGTCAGCATGGGAATATTTAATTCTGGAATAGTGTTTGATCTTTTATTTATTTATTTATTTATTTTTACTTTAAGTGATCAATTATTTTTTTTTTATTTTAAAGAATATTAACCAAATTATAAAACAGGTTTCAGGGAGACAAACCATAGTACTGTTCAGCTTATCAGAACCACAGAATGAGGCTTCCTGGTGTTGAGACTATTTTAAGGTTGTATTAAGTCAACCTCAGATTAACGCCAGTTTAAACATACCTCAAAAAAAGGAATCAATGCTTTTATTGATGGACAGGGACTGATCTGGTGTCCTTAGGCATTCAATATGGGCCATATGAGCTACACCTCCACTCATAACCACCACAGCATAGGCAACCAAGGTTGTTTTTGTCCTGTACAAGAGATATGGTAATAGCAGTGGACCCTTATACCAGGAATGGAGCTATTCAGTGGCTGACTGAGATTGATCTAGGAATCAGACACTAAGGAGTTGGACTCATAAACAGCCCCTTTAAATTGTGGCCTGCTTTCCCATTCCTCAACAAAATCAGCATCCAGTTGAGCATGTACCATTTGGGATCGGAATACCAAGGGAGAGCATGAAATAAAAAGTCAAGGTGCTATAAAAAATAAAAAAAGAAACTATACTCACCTGCCCTGATCCTTTGCCACTAGCCATCCAATGGGTCGTTGCCACTTATTGCTGCTTCCTGGTTCCTACCATGCATCGTCCCAACAGAAATTGTCTACTCGGTCATAATATAGGCAGTTCCCGCAGGAATCAAGTGTCACTGAAATCTGGAAAAAGCAATGAGTGGTGAATCAGGGCAGGTAAGTATTGTTTATTTTCTTAGCGATATAGAATTTTCCCGTGTGTTTCCAATGTTAGATTAATAGTTCGCTATTCAGGATCTCTTCAGGATTGTGAAATCTGCAGGCACTGCATCTAGTTAGCCAAAATGTTCATAGATAATAATAGATAGGAACTGACAGCAGTGGCACTTGCTTACTATCTGGAGAGTACTGTACAACTGTGGCCTGAAACAAAGCATAATAAAGCAATTCCCTAGAGGAGAGTGTTCATGTGTTGCGCTATTACGATACAAATTCATTATGCGTTTTGCAAATATTTTATATTTAGCTGATTTTCAGTTATTTTTTAAATCAAAAATTAAAATTTGATTTTTGAAATGTTTGATTTTTTTTTGTGGGGGGGAAAAATCAAGTTTGTAACCTTAATACTTTTCTTTCCTCTATTCTAGTTCCACCAAACCTCACAGTTCCAAAAGGCAAGTCCCCAATGGTGGCCAGAGAAGGAGATACCATAGAACTGCAGTGCCAAGTATCTGGGAAGCCCAAGCCGATTATTATGTGGTCCAGAGCCGACAAAGAAGTCCCGATGCCCGATGGTTCAATGCAGATGGAGAGTTATGATGGAATATTAAGGATTGTCAATGTATCTAGAGAAATGACAGGAACCTACAGGTGTCAGACCAGCCAATACAATGGATTTAACGTTAAGCCCAGAGAAGCTTTGGTTCAGCTGATTGTGCAATGTGAGTACAAAGGGTCACAACCGTGATTCGTTTTGTTTTTTTTATTATATTACAATGTTGCGAAGAAATACCCGTCAATTCTTATTAAACAAAAAGTGATATGTTCTCCGGCTAAGGCAAGAAAGTTGTGATTTAGTCTGCAGAAAATCTAAACCTTCAGTGTCTTATTAGAGAGCGGTGGTTTTTATAAAGTAGGAACTTGTTCTAAGCTTTGGTTTCACTGAAAATATTGATCACTATCGATCTGATTTTACAGACATATGTGATATGGCTAAATCTTATCTCTTTTCTTATCTCGATATGCATATAAAATAATTAATAATATTATTATTTTTTTCTTATATTTCTATATTAAAACTAGTCATGTCCAGAAAAAAATTCCATGGCTGGGGGTCTTGTAAAAATAACAAACAAGCTATACTCACCCATCCTGTGTTCCTACCACTGATGCACTGACTATTCCGGTACCTTGGTTCTCAAGCATTTACAGAGCTATCAACCAAGCGACTATAAGCGACAATGTATAAAGCATTACTGCTTACCTCTGGGCTGCTTATTCTACAAGAGCAGGAACACCTACCAGTAATAGGTGTCCCTGCTCCTGTAGATATTTTCTGTGGCATCTTAATTCTGTCGGTGTTGGATGCCAGAGAGAGTACATACAGGAACCTCTGTCAAAGGCACTGTGTCAAAATCTGGAAGCAAACAGATAGTCAAAAGGTCAAGCGGAAGTTCAGGCAACGAGTCAAGCAAACAGAAGTATTAGGAACGGGGATCGCAGGAGTAGACAGGGGAAGCTGCAATCAGGGTATGAACCTTAATTGCCAGTAGGGAAAAACTGGCTCTGCTTTCATTTATAAGGATCAAGATCCCGGTCCGGATCCCCATTAGACCGGCCCTCTGATCCTCAAGGTTCTGGACAGGTAGAGGCATCTGTCAATCAAAAAACACTGCTCAGCTGCAGCAATCAAGGCTAGCAGTGAGCAGTGTAACTGCACATTCCTGACAGTTATATAAAGTTTGCCGTAATAGCGAAACCATATAAAAGTTGACCAAATTTTTTTGGGAAAAAACAAACAAACAAAATGAATGTAGAGTTAGGCTACATATACTGTGCGCAGATGTGCAAGTAGTTACGGACTGTGCACAGAATCTGTAAATGTAGCCTTAGTGTGATTGGGCCTAAGTTAATTTTTTTTTTTAAAGAACGGTATTGTTTTTTTATTCTTACGCTTTTTCTACTTTAGTTCTTTCTTATTTCAACTCCACTTTTTTTTAGCACATAATGGTTAGAAAATGACTCTTCTTAAATCCCCACAGTGTAATTAGCAAACAGTAACCTATCTGGGAGTTCATGCTTAGATCATTGCGTGTACTGTACCTATGTCACAGACAATTAGCACCAGGAGATTAGTTTTCTACTAGACTGATATTTGCGGCATCAGCTCCGCTCACTAAGCAAATTCCTACAAAAACCACAATCCACCTGCGGAATGGACTCATAATGATGCCATTTTTTTTCCTCTCTTTCTGCTCTAAGGACTAATTAAAGCTTATGGTAATATCCAAAATATATGGCGTGTGCTGGAAATTTCACTGTGTTTTATATATATTTTTTTAAATAAAAATACCAAATTCCCTTGGTCACTTAGTAATAGAACAATTACAGCGCTTAGTAACCCTTACTGGGCATGTGCGGGATTGGGGGATTTGATAATAATTAAAAAAAAAGGACTGTGGGGAATTTATTATTGGTTTTGTATTTTTTTTTTTGTTATTTTTTTTTTTACTTACCGCCATTTTCAAAAGCAAGAGGAAACATAGACTTACTATCACTGAGGCCAGAAACTGGGGGGTGGGAGGTGCTATGCCCTCCCCCCAACCGTCCCGCACCCTCTAATGATTATCAATGGAGGGGGTTGGCCAGAACGGTGCTCGAAGGAATAATAGCTGTGTCCCCGGTGCTCCTAATGGCTGTCCAGGCACAACTAATATAGACATACCTTCATCCTCAGCGACCGTACCCACTAGGGAGATATCAGCAGGTTAGATTTGTCTAACCTTCTTATAGTTCCCCTTTAAACCATAAAAAATTGTTTGATTTATGGTTTTGACCATATTTTCCCACCTTTATCTTCTTTTTTTATATTGCGTTATTATGTTCATAACAGTGGGGGGAAACAAAAAAAAAAACAATGCAAAATACTAAAAATACGTACAATCTTCAACAAAAGCTACAAATGGCGGCTCATGTTATCTGAGCAAAGAGACTGCACTTGCTTAACCTGACATTGATGTATACAACCCATAGCGCAGATTTAACCCGACGTATACAGTTACGATAAATAATAAATCGAATCTATTCCCAACAGGCAGGTGGAGTCATACTGCACGATCTACCCAGGACTGTCAGTGTTCATTAATACAGACTATATACTATGCCAGCCGGTCATAAGGACAACATCAGAACACATTATATGGATCAGCCCATTCACTTTATTTGTGGTCAGGACCTTCTATAAGAAACGATTTAATAATTAATTTGACCCAGAATTGCTCTACAGGGAGTTCACACGCAGCAGATTTGGAACAATACCGTTCTTCCGTATGAATCCACTGGTGTCTCGCGCTTTTGATGTTCAATCACTTATTAGTAATGATGATGTTAAAAGTTTAAAGGGATACTCCGACCACTAAAAAAAAATTCTTTTGAGTCTTAGTTCTGTTTTTCCTAGTTGAGCAGTTGCTCGGTACTACAATCCCCAGAATGCTAGGTTTTCCCTAAGCTCTATATCACAGTCCTCCCACCTTGCCTACTTCCCTCCCCTGCCACTCCTACCAGTTCCCCAGCCAAAGCTGTTGCAGAATATCTAATTCCACTGCAGACTATTGCAAAATCAGTGAAGTTGCAGCACCTGCTGCTTTCACTCTTTCTCTGCTCTTTCTGTAGCATCATTTATCACATCACCTCAATTTCCCTATATGTGCCAATAAAGATTATATATATATATATATATATATATATATATATATATATATATGTAAAAAAAAAATCCGCTGTTTGCAAAAGATGTCCAAAAATAATTGACATGATCATTATTTTGACTTCCGTTATTTTATACATTGTATGAGTGTCCATCATTCCATTGAGTTCAATGTATTGCATTGAAGTCAATTAAATCGTGGCAAAAACTGACGCTTTTTAAATAGAAAAGGCGGACTCCTTTTCTCTTTTTATTTTTTTGCATTGTGTCAACATAGCCTTAGGCACACATGGACATGACAGGTTCAGCCATCTCTGTAAAGTGTTTGAGTCTGTCCCAACCATCCACCGACAGATTATGTGGTTGGTGATGGAGGTCAGGCATGATAGCTAATCTGTCTGACCCCTACGTTCTTGGAGCAATAAGCAGCCACCAGAGTAGACTGGCTGTGGTGGTTTACTCCCCCCACACCATATAGAATACATTAACACTAAGCTAAGCAGAATTTTTGTGTCAACGGGGAGGACAGGAGAGTTACTTGTCAGCCTACAGAACTACTGAGCATGTGTGACCACCAGATCTGGGCACATAAGGTGGACATTGTGAGTGGACATAGAAAAAACATGAGAGGGCACCATAACAACTACTGTACACCAAGACTAGCCTTTGGATCATGAGACTTAGGAACATACCATGCAAATATTAGATACTTTTCTCAGCCAAATGACCATCTCCAATATAAGACTCTCATGAATAAACTCGATGTTCTTTACATAGCGTGTGCTATTTTGCTATATTTCATTAGAGAATGGTTTTTATAGCTTAGAATTGCCTCCACTCTCCATACAGTGGGTACCAAACGTAACCTTGAATAATTATCTTCCTACTTTCATTTATAGAATGTTTTAGTACTGACACAGTTGGATTCCGCGAGCAGGGCTAAAATAAAAGCCATTAGGAAGTGTGTTATGGGCTGGAATTGGTACGGCGGCGCTCCATGTGGTATATCTCAGCAGCTAACCTCTATATATAGCAAGAAGGCAAGAAAATAATATCCTTACACGGCATGTCACTTAAGGTGGTTCTCGCTTTTGACACCTTGAAATATTACAATGGTTGGGGTCCCAGTGTCCACTAAGACCATAAAGGAAAACGACTCGGCTCTCGCTTAAGTGCCAAACTCTTTTTTTGCTTTAGATCTAGAAAAATATCTATAATGAGAATAAAAATGAATGGAGTTTATATATTTTGTGCTTTTTTTTTGGAGATTCACCTTGTTTGGATAAATAGTATGATTTTTTGCTTGGACTGTTATAAGGCAAGTGGCTTTAAAGTGACAGCAGCTCCCCGTGTACCTCATAGAGCTAAAATCAGACTCCCCTCTTCTAGGCTGTGCTGTCCTGCTCTGTGGTGATTCTGTCCATAAGATGGCTGACATAGAGGAGCATGTGACCATGACCCCTCCCCCCCCCCCCCAGTGTCCTCCATAGGCATATACAGGCTCAGTAGTGGACACTGGGGGGTGGAGCATGGTCACATGCTTCTCCATGTCAGCCATCTTATAGACGGAATCAACACAGAGCAGGACAGCACAGCCTAGAGGAGGGGAGTCTGATTTTAGCCCTATGAGGTACACAGGGAGCTGCCTTGAGTATATACAGTGAGTACACATTCTACTACTGTACACTGAACTATTTTACTATAAAGTGGTCAACTCTTTTAAGGTATGCTTCTGGACTACCATGTTGTAGTCGAGTAATAGCAGTCTCCTTTAAGGTCCCCATACACTTAACACTAAAGTCAGTCTAACACACTGTATGTGGGGGTCTCCTGAGTCAACATTAGCAGTTGATGTTTATAGAGAGGGGTTTAGGCACAATGGATTTTTGCTGCCAGACCCCTGTGTTCCCCCCTTCAACTGTGGGCAGGATAATTATTTGGCCAACCGTTCTAGAAGGTCTATAGACATCTTTACATGGATGGCACATGGATAGACCCATCTGTGGTGCCCTCTGTGAGATTATAGCTGTTTACACAGGGTGATAAGAGCGGGGCTATGGGATCTGCTTATTTCCAAAAATGCAATAAGGAATTGTCCAAATGCACACTCTGTTTAATATCTATAGTTATACCATGTAGACTATAAAGTGATATACCCGTCTGTTCTGAGTGAGTCGCATGGCTGCTTCTTTCTGCTCCTTCTTCCTTCTCACTGCATGCAATCGTATATGCACAAATACCCACATATACATACATACACACACATACACATATATACACACTTACATGCATAAATACACATACGTGTACATACACACACATATACACACATACATGTACATACATACGCATATATACACACATACATGTACATACACACATGTACTTACACACAAACACAGATACATACACACATACATGTACAAACATGTACACACACACACACACACACTGTAGCTTCATACCCCCCCCCCCCCTTGCCCCATAAACATACCATGTCTGCCATTTCACATATATACCAGAAGTAGATGAGTTAAAGTTGATGGGGAACAATCTATACTGTACAGAGGCTGCAGTGAATAATGTAAGATAAAATGCTAATAATAAGGTCTCTATGATTGAAATGGAATGAAAGCCTAAGTGAGTTAAAGAAGTGAATTGAAGTGAATTGAAAACAGGGAGATAAAGGAAAGCTCCGAGATAAGGAAAAGAGTCAGAAAAGCACCAAAAGTATGTGTGAGAAAAAGTGGACAGATGCATAAAAACAATATGGAAAGTTCATGTTCATGTTCTACCATTATCTAAAGCTAATGTACAATTTGGCGCATGGAAGAATGTCTTTTATATCTTCTGGTCGCTGCTGGCGTGGTCCATTTCTATATCTACAATTCGGCCCGCTTAGTGCACTAGGCCCGCCTCTAGTGCACCGGGTCCGCCTCCAGGGCATCGGGCCCGCCTCCAGAGCACTGAGCAGACATAGTTGCAGAGAGCAAAACTGGCGCAGATGTTGGGAACTGAGAATTCCATTCACACTTTTCCTTTACATTCCCCTTTATGATGTGATTGTCAGGATGGTATCTTTGCAGAGCATTATGCGCCCCTCGGCTCGTGCTGTGAGGCCGAGAAGGCACTGAAATTCTTGTATTCTGTTTGTGTTTTTGTTTGCAGTGTGTGAACACTGGTTTATATGCTCACTTTTGTTGGGAGACAAACCCGAATTCACCTGCTGAGTTCTGTCTGGCCATGTCATGGTTAATGTGTGTTCTGGTTCTGCTGTGACTGACAAGTATTCCTGCCAGTGATCTGTTTTGTTCTCAGCTGTCTGTGTTTGGAGATCAGGGGGATGGTCCAATTAAGTTCTGGACCAGAACCCTGACCTCCTATATAACTAACCTCAGTCTATGCACTCATTGCTGGTTATTGACTTTGTCTCTGCCCGCTTGTATCTTCTGTGTATTTGCTATCTCTGATTTTTGCCTTATTCCTTGACCTCCCTTGCTTGCCACCTGCCCTTGACCATTTTGCCTGGACTTTGACTATGTTTATTGGATTGTGATTTTGTACTTTTGCTGCCTGATTGTTGTGACCCGGACGGTTTACTATTCTATATTGTGTTTGTCTGTCTGTCTGTCTTGTATTTGTGTTCCACCTAGCCAGTGCAGGGACCGCCGCCAAGTTGCTCGCCGCCATCTTAGGGTGGATTGTGGCAAGTAGGTAGAGACAGTGGGCGGGGCTGAGCTTAGGGCTCACTGTCTTGTCCGATTCCTAACAGTGATCCTCTTTGATTGCACTGGCATGAAGCACTGGGGGCTGTGCCACGGAGGGGAGATTGTCACACTGGGAATCGACGGGCCAGTCCCGTGTGATTCATACCCAGCCGTTGCTCGTTAATAGACCAGCGCCGTGCGTGGGAATCGGACGGCAGTTCAAAAAAAGGAGTGGCCACCAGCATTCCCATGCAGGGCTGGTCTGTTCATATAAAAAACCCAAAGCGATTTACCTAATGGTACATTCGCTTTAAGCTCCAGTGCTCAGCAGTATAGAGTATGAATGTCTGTACAGCAGAACTGACAGGTGCACAGGTGTCACACAGTTTAAACACCCAACACTTTAGTACTACATTCCAGCTACTAAGACTAGGGGATATCTGACCATTTGGACAGGGCCAACCCCAATGAGCCATGACCCGAGTGTGTTGTCAGACTGGGGTATCTGGGGCCCACCAGAAGAAATTATCCTGGGAGCCCACCAATGTAGAACCAGTAAGGAACAACATGTCAGTCAGTGTTTGTGCAGGTTCTAAAGTTGGGGGCCCACCGGAGAATTCTCCGGTCCTCTGGTGGGCCAGTCCAACACTGCCCGAGTGTGTTACAGCTATGGTGCCTATGATTATTGCTACTTGGACTCCTAGATCTTTCCGAGTCTCTGACTTCAGCTCTAACAACCATCCTAGCATGGCGGTGATATACTGATACCGATGTCGGCGCAGAGCTACATTCCAGTGACGGGCAGAGACAACTGCTTGTCGGACGTAGGTTTTATATATAGATATATTTTATACATTGGATATATAAGGGAACAGCTTGTACTGAATTTCTCTGTATTCCTTAAAAAGTCTGCCCAGTGGACCAATAAATCCTATAGTAAGCGACCAAAGAAAACCTTAAGCAGCAGAGTTGGAGGAACAATGAAGAAAATATGAATCATCCGTCTGTTTTATACATTTTAACGAAGAAACCAAGTTCAAAGTAAGTTCAAGGGAGAAAAAAAATCTGTTCAGTATTCAGCAGGAGATGTGATGTAATTGTATAAATTCAACCTGGCACGAACGAAACCTTCTCCACTTCATATGGAAAAGTAGTTTTCTTATTATGTAAGTCTTCTTACTAACTTAAAGGAGTTGTACAGAATTAGAAAATGTGTCTGCTCTCTTCCAAAGACAGCAAGACACCTCTACAGGCTGTATGCGGTAATACAATTGTGTCCCCACCCCCTTCAGCCATCCCCCAGCGTAATATACTTCTCTATAGAAGAATTTTTATGTATTGCAGGGGTGGTATATAATAATAAAAAAGTATTACTTACCGACCCTGGTTCCCTGCAGCTTCTGATGCTGATGACTTCCAGTTGCCTGCTGATGACTGCCCCTTCCTGCTTCCTACGCCTGCCTTCTCAGCCAATCACTGGCTACAGCAGTGTTTCTTCTTGACCAAGGATTGGCTGAAAGGCAGTTCCACCTGAAGAGAAGCAGTAAGCAGTGGGGGAACGGAAGTTATTGGGACAGGAGTTACAGAGGACCATGCTAGGTAAGTATCCCTTTTTTTTATACCAACCCCTAGGAAAATAAAAATAAATTAAATAAATTATTCTACTAGAATACCCCTTAAAATCTAGGCAAAAGACAGTGTTTCAGCTTCACATGTCTCCATAAGGAAACATTGTCATATTATGAGATTATAAGAACCCCCCTTAAAAATGTGTGTCTGTGTGTACTCTAATAGAACTGCCATGTTTAGGTTTTGTTTAGAATTGTTTTTTCTTTTCTTCTTTCTTATGTTGTTTTCCAAATAATAAAAGTTTGTAAGTTTATTACTGTAAGAATAGGGACTATCGTCTGTTAGAAGGACGCTGACATCAGCTCCATTCATCCTCTATAAGTATTGCCAGAAACATTCAAACTTTGGTCTGTGTTCTTATGGTGATTACGCAGCATGGGGGCTCAGTTGTTAGCACTGTTACCTTGCCACCCTGGAGTGCTGGATTTTTTTCCATATCCAAAAAAAAACTGATATGAGAATTTAGATTGAGAGCCCTAATAGGATCAGGGAGTGTATAAATAAAGGAGTTGTCCCCTATCGAGATGGGAATACCTCTTAAAGAGAACCAATCACTTTAAAAAAAAAAATGTCTTTAACGCTAAGGAAACGTGCTGCTCCATGACCCAGCACACTTCCGACACATATTCTTGCCCGGTATAAAGAGCAAACTTACATTTATAAAGTTCACTACTCTATGTAAACAATCCCCAACTAGTCATCTGGGCGTCTTCTCTTCGGCAACTAGTCGCGGTTGTATCAGCACTGTAATCTTCATGACATCACCGAGAGGTGGTGCACATTCCCATGTCCGTCTTAAGCAAGACCTCCCCTTTTGGGTACAGTTTCCGCATTGTGCTGGGTCATGTAGCACCACATTTCCTTAGCGTTGTAGCCATTTTTCTAGTGATTAGTTCCCTTTAGATTACCAAGCAGCTGACAATTTTACCGAGAACCTCAGGTAAGAGAGATCTCCATTTTATTGGGTTGGGAGACTCCATTGGAACAGATCTTGGTGACGGCAAGAGCAAAAACAAGCCCCAGACTGTCTCTCTTGGGTGGCATCACCCGACACCATTGGGGCCCCCGCTTTTCACCCCCTTTAGAGTACGGTGTGCATATATTTTAATGAGCCGCAATGTAGGAAGCGTTCTTCATGCAGGACCATGGACGCGCTCTTTCGTACATGTACAAGTCAATTACATTGATAAAATGACTTCATCGGTTTGGACGGTGGAAAATGCGGCATTTGATGAAAAATTCAAGATCATCGTCTCGGCTGCTTTTTATGTTACCTTTGAATTATGTTTAGAGATGAAGTGTAGGACAAACCTATTTTGATGAGCAGCGCCGTAGTCATTTTAATAGATCCTGTCATAGATTGTTTGAGCGGGTCCATCGCTCGTACCTGCGCCGGGTCAAAGGTCACAAAGGCGTTTAATGAACCTATTACCGAAATGAATTATTCCTTTCCCTGTCTTGACAAATTCCTCACAAATGCAATTATTATCACACACATTGTGCAGTGCGGAAATGTCAGCCACTAGATTCATTTAGTCTGGAGTTATATAACTTATTCAGAACTACCCAGAAGGCTTTGCCTGTTCATTAGCTGCTGCATTACAATATCTAGCAGTATTAATGAATGCATTGTAAGGCTATGTTCCCACACAGGATTTTTGCTCAATATTTTCCAACCAAAATCAGGAGTGGATTGAAAACACAAAAAGGCTATGTTCCCACACTGCTGAAATTGAGTGGATGGACGTCATTTAATGGCAAATAAAGGGTGTTGTTTTGAAATAACTATAATTATTTGCCATTATATGACGGCCATCCACTCAATTTCAACAGTATGTGAACATAGCCTTTCTGTGTTTTCAATCCACTGCTGATTTTGGTGGCAAAATACTGACCAACAATACTGTGTGGGAACATAGCCTGAGGCTATGTGCATACTTTGTAAGAGTATCCGTGAACGGCCGGTATCTGAAAAGATCATCCCGGCCGGTACTGCAGCACTGGCGATATGATCTTTGCAGCCGCAGAGTTCTGATGCGGGCGCATCCGTGCACGCCCGCATCAGAACTCCCCACTGAACACTATGGAGCGTGCTGCCGGAGCCGCTCGCTCCATAGTACGCACTGACAGGGTTTTCTGCGGCCGGTATTTACTGAATAGTGGCTCCAGAAAACTGACATGTCAGTTTCTCGCAGCGCCGCGAGAGATCCAGGCCGGAGCATATACTATCTGTATATGCTCCTGATAGGATTCCATGCTATTTTTTTTTTTTTCTCAACATTCTAAAGTTTTTCACAAAAAATTCTAAAACTATAGACCCAAATATGTAGAACAAGTAGAATATGTCACAAAAAAAGGAATCTTGGAATAACAAGGATCAGTAAAAGAATTCCAAAGTTACTGATGCTTAACCCTTTCCCGCACGAGGACGTAACTGTACGTCCTCGCGCAAGTGGGGGCGTTCGGAACGGGGCCGCGCGGCAACCCTGCTCTGAATCGCCACAGTCCCGGGTGCCGCATGTTGAGTTGACAGCTGCATCTAAAGACTTCAGAACAGCTCTTCCCTGGTATCTAGTGGGGAGATCGCTCCCCCGTGACGGAGGAGCGATCTCCGTGACTGTTGCCAGCCGGGTCTGCGCCCTAATGGCACTGATCCCGGCTCGGCACTCGGTTGCTTCCGGCTGCAGCAGCCAGAAGCAAACGAGTGCCTATCTCATCGATCTATGCTGCATATCTATGCAGCATAGATCTGAATGAGAGATCAGTGCACTTATACTAGGAGTCCCCCAGGGGGAATAACCCTAACCCCAGGGGGAATAACCCCAGGGGGGGAATAACCCTAACCCCAGGGGGGGGATAACCCTAACCCCAGGGGGACTTCTAGTATAAGTGTAAAAGTTAAAAATAAAGTGTCATTATTACTAAAAAGCCCCCTCTCCTAATTAAAGTCAGAATCACCCCCCTTTTCCCATGTTGTAAATAAAAATAAATAAACAACGTGCGTAATCACCCAAAATATTAATTTATCACATTCTTGATTTCGTACGGTAAACGTCGTAAGCGCAAAAAATCCCAAAGTGCAAAATTGCGCATTTTTGGTTGCATCAAATCCAGAAAAACTGTAATAAAAAGCGATCAAAAAGTCGTATATGCGCAATTAAGGTACCGATAGAAAGTAAACATCATAGTGCAAAAAATGACACCTGACACAGCCCCATAGACCAAAGGATAAAAGCGCTATAAGTGTGGAAATGGAGCGATTTTAAGGAACGTATATTTGTTAACAATGGTTTGAATTTTTTACAGGCCATTAGATACAATAAAAGTTATACATGTTATATATCGTTGTAATTGTAACGACTTGAGGACATAACATGTCAGTTTTTCCATAGGGCGAATGGCATAAAAACGTAGCCCCCCCTCCCCCAAAGAAAAAGAATTGTTTTGTTTTTTTTTCAATTTCACCGCGCATATAATTTTTTTCTGATTTCGCAGTGTACTTTATGCAAAAATTCAGCCTGTCATTGCAAAGTACAATTAGTGACGCAAGAAATAAGAGCTCATGTGGGTCTGTAGGTGTAAAAACGCAACTGCTATGGCCTTTTAAGCACAAGGAGGAAAAAACGAAAACACAAAAACGAAAATTAGCATGGTCCTGAAGGGGTTAACGTGACACATGTCATATTTGAAAATTTTGGCTGTGTCATTCCGACGCAGTGCGGGGGGAGATCTGGCCACTAGACCACCACGGATGGGCTGCACAAGACTTTTAAATGCAGCTGTCATGTTTGACAGCTGCATTTAATTATCCTAATTAGAGGGAGTGACGATCGGCGACACCCGCTAATAGCCATGGTCCCAGGCTGCAGAAAGCTGGTGGTATTGCAGTGGTTATAAGCGAGGTCGCAGCGCGGCCCCTCTCTGAACCTCTACACCCGCCGCAGGATGTGCCGATACGTCCTGCAGTGGGAAGGGGTTAACAGGCTCGCCCCAACCTGAAGACTTAACATTGTGCTGGTATACATAAAACACAAAGACGGAGATGAGACAAGACAAACATAATAATAGGGAAATCCACTAGCCGAGTCAAAACCAAACAGTCGTAGCAGTGTCAAATCAGGAGACGAAGGGGGTAGTCAGAAAGCCAAGCCAAAAAATCAGGAAACCAGGAATAACACAGTCAGGATACTAACTAGCTTAGTCACACTCAAACAAGGCTCTACCGCAGGCAACTAACAATGATGGGGGTAGTAGTTTTATGAACACTGGCGTCCCAGGTCCACACAGAAGAGGGCCCACCCAATAATCCGGAGAGTATTCCTGGGTCATCCGGGGACTGCTGCTTTTACCTGTGTCTGCATCTACAGGATGCAAACACAATTGAAAGTTATCATCGATAGAAAGCCTTTGGCTCTACAACCAGACCTGCAGTGTATAAGCCATCCAGAGCAACTAGCTATGGCTAACCAGGTGACATTCAGCTGATGGTACTGCCACTTGGTAAGGGTGCGACAGAAGAGGTTATTCCTCTTAAGAAAGATTTAACCCTGTTCAATCCCCAACCATAATCTAAGCCTGTTTAACCCTTTGAGGACCAGGCCCAAAATGACCCAGTGGACCGCGCAAATTTTGATCTTAGTGTTTTCGTTTTTCCCTCCTCCCCTTCTAAGAGCTCTAGCACTCTCAGTTTTCTATCTACAAGCCATGTAAGGGCTTATTTGTTACAGGAATAGTTGTACTTTGTAATGGCGTCTTTCATTCTACCATAACATGTATGGTGGAATTCCAAATATATTATTTATGAAGATATAAATAGGTGAAATCGTAAATAAGAATGCAATATGGTAACGTTTGGGGGGTTCCTGTGTCTATGTAATGCACTATATGGTAAAAGCGACATGATACCATTACTCTATAGGTCAGCCCGAACACAACCATATGCAGGTTACACAGATTCTCTAATGTTATATTTTTTTTTTTTATGAAATCCTTTTTTTTGGCAATTAAATATTAATAAAATGGGCCTATTGTGACACTTATAACGGTTTTATTTTTTCACCTACGGGGCTGTATGGGGTGTCATTTTTTCCGCCATGATCTCTAGTTTTTATTAATACCATATTTGTGAAGATCGGACGTTTTGATCACTTTTTATTGATTTTTTTAAATATATAATGTAACATAAAATCGGTAATCTGCGCACTTTTTCCCCTCTTTTCGTGTACGCCGTTCGCCATTCGCAATGACGCTTGTTATATTTTAATAGATCGGACAATTACGCACGCTACGGTATATTATATGTTTATTTATTTATTTTTATATGTTTTATTTATATTATGGGAAAGGGGGGTGATTTCAACTTTTATTGGGGGAGGGGTTTTGGGGTAGTGTAATAGTGTTTTGAACTTTTTTTTTTTACACATTTGAAGTCCCTTTGGGGGACTTCTACATTCACTACTTGGATTTTTACACTGACCATTGCTATGCCATAGGCATAGCATTGATCAGTGTTATCGGCGATCTGCTCATTGAGCCTGACTGTGCAGGCTCAGTGTAGCAGATCGCCGATCGGACCGCACGGAGGCAGGTAAGAGACCTCCGGCGGTCTGTTTTAACGATCGGGACCCCCACAGTCACACTGCGGTCGCGGCGTTTAAGGGGTTAATGACACGCAGCAGCGCGATCGCTGCAGCGTGTCATTACCGGTGAGGTCCTGGCTGCTCACTGCAGCCGGCCCCCACCTCCTATGAAGCGCGCTCCGGGAGAAACACCCAGGACGTAGGGTTACGTCCAGGGTCGTCTGGGGACAGACTTCCATGACGTAACCCTACGTCCAGGGTCGTCTAGGGGTTAAAATAAGTTTCTGTTATATGAATTGGGCCATTTGCCGATTATCCTGACACACCATGAAGCTATAGAAAATCCTTACTTCCTGGTCCACGCTGTCTCCAGTCCTCTGTCCTCCCCCTCCCTTCTGAGACCAAAGCCATATGATCTCTGCCTCTTCTGTGGTCAGGCAAGCTGTAACACCTCATTAGTAAAACTGCCCACCACTGACATGACACCAGTGAGCACCTGGCAACAGAACAGTGATAGCCTCCTGAGTAGTATAGGGGAAAGGAAACACAACGATTTAATTTCTCTCTCTTTCTAATCTAGATAAATAGATAAATTTATTTTGTATACAGTGTAAGAGTGGGTGCACACTACGAATCTGCACGGATAAGTTCCAGCAGATTCCTTCGCTAGTACACGGCCGCGAACCTCTCCACCGACTCCATAGACACCATTCTATGGCCGGGCCGATTCCGCTGTCCACCGGAAAAACTGACATGTCAATTCTTTCGGCGGACAGTGGAATCGGCCTGGCCGTAGAATGGTGTCTATGGAGCTTGCGGAGAGGTGGGGGCCATGAGCTTGTACTAGCGACGGAATCCGCTGGAACATATCCGTGTGGATTCCGTAGTGTGAACCCACCCTACATCAGAATTAGATTGAGCAAATGATAGACAGGTACCACAAGATGAGGTGGATACTTGGCAGTTGGCTCTGAGGTGCTTTCTGGGAAATGTAGTTTCCTGTCTGGTGCCATCTTGAATATACAGTAGACCGTTTTTTTCGAAAAACTTGTGACTCAGGAATGGTGGCAGCTAGAAAGAAGGGAGATGGTTCAAAATACTCAGGGGGATTTGGTGAGCAAGACCAGACAGGTTTAGGAGAATTTCATTTTTTAGCTCTTGGATTGAAAACCACTTTAATTTTCTTTTTCCATTGGGGGAACCTATATTTAGGAGGTTAAATATACTATGGTTGAGGGCGAGGCACATTAACAATGAACAGGGCATAGTATGGGTGTAGTAGTGCACAGACCTCTAGCCCAGGGTCCTCCACTAACCTTAATCAAGCCACATTTTATTGGCACCATTGTGAACCTGGCTTCTTCTTTCAACTTAAAGTCAGAGATATATGATCCCTTTATCTTAAGCAAGATATGTGTACCACCAAGGCTTAGATAGCAAGACATCCACTTCAGACTATACTTAAAATTCATGCCATGACCGCGCCTGGGACGCTAGACATTGTCACATAACTCTTTCCCTTTTTGTCAATATCAACTGATATTTAAGTGATTAAGTTAAGTCAAGGCGTATCACTGTGTCATTAATCAAGTGTGTGGATGTCTCACAAATTATCAGGAACAATTCGTCGGAGCTATTTATATGCCCGAGCTCCGTTATCACCGAGCCTGGCTTGCATCTTAATGATTATGTCATATCATGAGAAGTGACATAATTTACATATCTCGGTGCCTTAAAATTATCTTATTAGTAAGAAGAACAGCAAGGAATCGTTTTCCGAGCAGGCTAATTTCAATAGGGCCGCTAATACTAGTGCAAATTAGATTGGGTTCCATTATGAGATGAGTAGATTCATAGGTCAGCAAGGCAAAATCATTTATCATTCACCTTGAGACCAAGGTATCGTGAACAGGAACGCTAGGAAGGGCTGGACTAAGACAGCACCCCCCAAAATACTTAGGCTGTCCTCAAATGTTGTTAGAGATGGGAGAATCACTAAGTTCTAAACCAGTTTCACTCCAAACTTTCCCCAAATATTATAATTTGTCCATATCTGAACTGTTTGTTATTTGTTTCAGGCAAATCCTGGAGTGTACAGGAGCAGGGACTTCTATCAAAGACAGGAGTCCCTGCACCTGTACAATGTGCCACGAGGCATATGCTGCCACTCAGTTGTATTTTCTAAAGTAGGCAAAGAGCTACTGTATAGGGCAGGAGATGGGGCCCTTCAACTGTTGCAAAACTACTATTCCCTTCAGCAAAGCAATGGCTGTCCAGGCTCGATGGGAATTGTAGTTTTGAAACAGCTGATGGGCCAAAGGCTGCCCATCCCTGGTCTAGGGCATGGGCCTTTTAGAAGTAAGCAGCAAGACACCTGCCCCAGTTAATGTTCACTGAGTAACAAGGCAAAATGTATTCTTGGCTACTCATGTACAGGAACAGGGACTGTTGTCTTAAATAGGAGTCCCCGCTCCTGTACATAGTTTTCTTGGTGCCCTTCATCAATTTCTGGATTCACTAAGAGGCGTGCACCTCTTAATAAATCAGGCGGGGCAATTGAGGGCATGACCTAATTTAAGACCGGTATACAAGTACGCCAATCTTCGTAAATCGCCCCCCCCCCATGGAGTATATGGAAATTCCAAAATATGTAGCATGCTCCCTCAGATGGAATAATATGAATCGGATATTTCCATTGAAAATCATTGACGATGACAATTCCCTTTTGGTTCCTTACAGAAACCTCTCTACAGGCTTCTTCCCTAGATGTTACATACAGTATACAGCAATGACTGCAAATACATGTGTCGCCTATCCAACAGGCTGTCAGGGCATGCTGAAAGTTGTAGTTTTGCAACAGCGTAGAGTCACAAGTTGAGGATCACCGCCGTAAAGCAACCTGTATTATTCGGTAGCTTATCATGGGCCCGGATGTATATTGGCCGTGAACTTTATTCTTTCTTCGCCACTTGATCGATTAGCAAACTTTTAGCATTAAAATACACCCCCCCCCCCAACCCCTGTAAAATCTGCAATTACATTTCTACAGCGTTTTCTAAATACAACTTTGTCTTAATTAAATGATTGCATCTGCCGGGATTACTGAGAGACGCTGGGAGTGAATGACACCACAAATACTAAATTGTCAGGACGCAGTCCATCTGGGAGGATTCAAAATTAGAAACTCATATGGTTTTCATATGACATTAGCTGATTATTTTTGACATTGAGCCTTAGGACTGATGGTACTGGCAGGGATGAGAGCAGAGCAGTAAAGCGAGTACTGCTGTAAAGACCCTCTATTTAAAGAGAAAGAGGCCAGGGTTAAAATTTGACTATTGCAATGTCCCGTTTCTGTGTTGTTAATCGGTATAAGGCCATGTTCACACAATGTAAGTGTTGTGATTTGCAACAACGGCCGTGATTTATACAAACCATACATTGTCTGTGAATGAATAGAATCCCGGACGGAGTGTATACACATAGGGGGACATGTATCATCTGGCGTTCCGGGGGTTTTCGGCGGAAATTGCCAATTTGCGCAATATTTTATTCGCAAATTGGCACTTTCCGCCAGGTACGCCGGGGGGCAAGGAGGGGGTGTGAAGGGGGCGGAACGGAGGGCGCGGACGCAGAGTCTGCGCGATTCACCATTCACTCCGCAAAAAGATACGCCGAAAACCTACTCCAGTCCTCAGCTGCCGTAGGTTTTCGGCGGTGCACACCAGAGCGCACGTGATTTATGTAGAGGCACTCCGCCTCTACATAAATCCCCGAATCGCCGGAGACGGGGGGACATTTATAAGTCAGGCGTAAAAAATGCCGGACTTAATAAATGTCCCCCATAGTATACGCTCCGGCTAGGATCCCTAGCGGCCACAGAGAGAAATGACATGTCAGTTTTCTGCAGCCGCTATTAATTGAATAGCGGCTGCAGAGAACCAGTCAGTTCACACAATAGAGAGAACGGCTCGGGACGCACTCTCCATTGTGTGCAGCGGGGAATTCGGATGTGGGTCCACACGGGTGCACCCGCATCTGAATTCAGCAGAAATTCAGCAGAAATTATCTTTAGTAGCACCAGCCACTCAGTGACCCGACCGTTCAGGTAATAATATATGTTACTGCCACAACACTTGGGGGACATTTATTAAGTCCGGAGTTTTCTGCGCCAGGAGATTTATGTAGAGGTGCATCGCCACTACATAAATTTTGTGCGCACCAGCATGTGTGCCAAAGAAATCTACGCCAGCTCAGAGCTACGCCCTGATCATTTTTCTGCAAAAAAAAAATGTTAAATGAAGCGGCCCCAGAGTCCGCGCCCCCCGTTCCGCCCCCTCCACACCCCCTGCCTGCCCCCCTAGCGGACCGGGCGGAAAATGGCAAGATGCAAATATTTTTTCACATAATGGCCATTTGCGAATAAATTTATTTGCATCTGGCCGTTTTCCGCCAAAAAATACACCATTTTGGCTTGATAAATGTCCCCATTAGTCTTTTCCAGACGGTTTATTAGTGGTCAAAGATTAAATCAGCAGAACAGAAGTTAATGAAATTTGACTATTTTGGCTTTTGGAAAATATTTACCCTATGCATTTTTTCCAGTCTGGGGGTGTATAGCAAAGCATGAACCTTAGGGGCCATTCACACGTCCACAAAATATTGTATGTGCATGGACAACAGGACCTCGAAACTCAGTGTCAGTACAATAGTGCAAAGATTTAAACGGTTTTGGAGTTCCGAGGTCCCACACCCTCTCATCCGGGCCAGAATATTCACTGGGCAGGGTGAAAAAGATAAGCAGCGATGCACACTCAACTAATGGTCCTATTACACGGCCCGATAAGAGGAGCAACCGACAGGTCAGCGCTTGTTTGCTCCTTGATCTCCACTTGCTGATGGTTTACGCTTTAGTCCAAATACTGTACAAAATTCTAATGGAGAAGTCCCTGCGGATTTCGTTGTTGCCCCCTAAACCAGCACACACACCCCCGCGGATGCTCCTACTTGGTCGGGCGAATTACTCCATCTACCCAAAGAATGGACAGGTTCCGATCATGGAATGGAGTCTATGGTCCAGGGGGAGAGTGAAGAGGGAGTGTGTGTGTGTGTGGGGGAGGGGGTGACAGAATCCGCAGGGAGCAATCTGCATGGTATCCTTAATGTGCACATACTCCCAACCAGAAAGACCCTTCAAAGGCAAGCTCCATCTCTGCTACATCCGTCAATTGACATTTCTTTGCAATTTCACTCGCCGTTAATGCGTCCAGAAGCATCCCTAAAGCCACCATTTCTATCTATACCTTTGTCTTCACGGATTTACGTCTTGAGGTCTCTTCCCTGTTACTGATGGGTAACTTCTGTCTTGGTTGGTCCATACTGTACTTCCTTACAGATCCACTGTAGCGTGCGGCTCACTCATGCATACACTATGTCATTATAAATAGAATTCTGGGAATTGTGTTGATCAGACTTTACATGGTGTACGGGATTAATAATTTAACAGTCTTAAATGTTCAGGAATAAAAATGTAGGTTAAAAGCTATATATGAATGCGCGTCCTCCGAAGCTGTGATGGAAATGTACCGGGCAATTACTGTATATCTCCCGCGGGATTGTGTTACAGATGAGTCTACTCTGTGGAGAATCAACTCTACAAAGTGAAGTTATAGTGTACAACGGGAACATTAAAAGGGGTTTATCCTGGGTCAGGCTAGGGCTACATGATAACAGGGGTCACGACACCAGGGATCTCATATCACTCGTGTGGATTCCAGTCCACTTGCAATGAACAAATGGCCACCACCATTTGCCACTTATACAGTAGGTCACAATACAGAGAGATCTTTGGGTGCATGGCCTCTGTCATGGCCAAAATCAATGGCCAAAAGAGCGCCACTCTTATCTATAGTTCATAACAGGTATTGCAACTTATTGTTCACTGTTGCAATACCAAATACAACCTGTAAAGGAGACTGGCGCTGTTTACGGCATAAAAACGACCATGGACAGCCTCTTCTATTCTTCCTTTCATATAGATGTATAATGACTCTTTATAAGTGTATCGGCACCAGCAAAGGTTTCTTTCTGTTGTATTATTTTGGAACATTAAAAAAAATCAGATGCTGTATTATAAAGGCAAAAATAACCCAGTAATACAGTGTCATATGGAGGCACCATATGGCGGCACGTGGGGTTCCATGTGCACGGAGCTTTATTTGATATGTAACTATTCTTTCAATGATACCATATTGACTTCTACTTTGCTTGATTAGATTTGCATATTTGGCATCGATCGGATAATCCCATTGAAAATCTTTGACGAAGACAATTCTCTTTTTTTTTTTTTGCTTCTTATAGAAAATCTATTGATTGCTTCCATTAATGATATATACAGTATATAGCAATGATTAATGACTGGAAATATAAATTTGGCCTATCCAATAACTTGTCAGAATACAACAATAGATCTATCCTGGTCCAAAACTATTGCAATTTGCTGGGGTCATCTTAAAGGGGTAGTGCCATCATGATGACCCCTTTTCCAATGCCCTGGTAGAGTATAAGGTAGTCATAAAAGGTGAATTCCATTTCTGGCTCCCTTTCCAGAGCGAATCTTGAGCAAGCTTGGGTCCGTCCAAACCCTACATAACCGCTGGCTGCAGAAGTTGGATACAGCCCTAGGGAGTCCTCTATACAACCTTTGGATACAACATGGATGCAACCTGTGGCCCATGGCTGTATTCATGTTAAGCTGGCAGCCTTAGGGCTTTATCCAACTTCTTCAGCCACCGGTAATCAAATGCTGCATGTTCGGGTTCAGCCACAGGTAAGTGTGCTCCAGGTCCTCTGATCTCTTGTGTTTGTGTATATAATATTGCTATCCTGCTTTACTTAGTTTTCAGCAGTACAGTAAAGCTGTCAGCTATTGATAATGAGATCACTCTGCCGACCGTGCCCCAGTCTACACAGTAAAGCTGATAAGTTACATCAGCCTATTATTGATACTATGTCATGTGTTACTTCCTTTTTAGCTCAGGTGGTTATGATGGTGGACCAAAAGATACTTCAGTGTCAAAAGTCTTGATCGGTTGGGGAGGGGGGAGGTGTTTAGATGCCCACCAATCACTTCTCTACCACCACATTGCAGGAGGCTTTTTTATAGTAAGTCTAGGAGCCCAACTTCTGCTACAAGCCAGGGATAGCGGTGAGCCAGGGGAGAAGTGTTCGGCTGTACGCTTCTCATGGCTCTTTCTTGAGGCCGGTAGGGGTTAAAAGTGTCTCTGTCGTTTAATTTTTTTTTTTAATTATTTTTATTTTTTTGCAGAAATCAATAATACAGGCGATTTTAAGAAACTTTGTAATTGGGTTTATGAGCCGAAAAATGCATTTTTATCATGAAAAAAGCTCTTTGAAGCTCTCCCCCTTATCTTTATGGTTTTCTATGGAGAGGGGAGGGGTGGTGGGAGATAAGGCACCACAACAGGACAACAAAGAGTTAATTTACAGCTACATCACTGGGCTGTCTCCTCTGAAGTCAGCACTGACCTCTCTAGCCTCTGAATACCGTTTTTTACACAGCTCCCGCTGTGTAATCCTTTGTTCTCTGCTCTCTGCTGGTGACTAATATCCCTCCTCCCCCCCTCCTCTCTCCATAGTCGAGATTTCCTGATAATGAGCAGTGAATGAGAGAGAGGAGGGAGGGGGGGGACCTGGGGAAAGTCTTTTTGAATGCAGATAATGGCATATTTGCCTAATAAACCTAATTACAATATTTCTTAAAATTGCCTGTACTATTAATTTCTGCAAACACCCCGACCAATAAGAATTTTTAAAACTCAGTGTGACATAGCAAAGTGTTTTTTAAGTGACAGTGATGCTACATCCGTACACGTGCGCAGATGTTGATCAGTTTATAAGAATTCTTCTGGGTCCCTATAGTCGTGACTACCTACCTAATGTCCTACATAGTGCATCAATGTCACCAGCCTTTCCACATAGAATTAAATGCATACACAGTTATCCCTGAAATCCTACCAGGGATCAGAATTCCCAGTGCTCCCTGCAGCTTTATTAACAGAGATAAAAAGAATGGTCATTTTCTATGCAGCAATTATTATTAGTATTCCAATGTTATCTCTTTAGTATTCATCCATTTCAATGAGGGTGTCCTCTTCATGAACTCCGATTCCAGCGGTGCTGCAAGGAGAGAACATTTGCACAGTTAAGTTTAATAAGATGCGGTGATACACGTCTCCATCTCTACAGTATTTAGCACTAATTCCTCCAATACCATTATTGATTTTATCATCTACCGTTCTCCGACAGCTTAACCATCCCTTTGTTTCCCTTGGATCACGCGTCCCATTTATTCAGCTCACCACATTGGAGGCTACAGGGTTAATCAAATGGTTTGGGGGCATTATCTTGTTAGAAAGCCTCTGTCTAGTTTGTGTATAGATATTCTTGGCAAATCTATGTGTCTCCATGGTTACAGACAACAAACAAAAACTGTGTAGTCAGACCCTGCGGTCATCCTTTCTTCTTTTTTGCCCTTTAAACCAACAGATAACTAAGTGCTGAGATTCAAGACACTACACAAGATTCATTTGTGTTCTGTAAGGCCCCGTTCCCACTGAGCAAAGCTAGCGGAATTCCGCAACGGAATTGTCCGCTGCAGAATGCCGTTAGCCTCCCGCTCATAATGGGAGTCGATGGGAGGCGCGCGCGCTGCTGCTCTGTACGCGCGGAAGAATGAACATGTTCATTCTTCAGCGCGGACAGGGCAGGAGCGCGCGGCTCCCATAGACTCCCATTATGAGCGGGAGGCTAACGGCATTCCGCGGCGGACAATTCCGTCGCGGAATTCCGCTAGCTTTGCTTAGTGGGAACGGGGCCTAACCGTGGAAACACATTGGTTTGCATGGGAGATGTAGACACTAGAGATGATGAGTCTTGAACATGATCTGGTTCGTCCAAACTCCAGTCCGCAGCATTTGAATACTGGTAGATGAATAAGTTGGTTGCAGTCCTAGGGAGTCCTGGAAAACATGGACACAACCTGTGGACTAAGGGGCCTATTGCACGGAGCGATAATTGGCCAAATCGGCCCGATTATCGCTCGGTGGAATAGAGAAAACGATAAGCCGATGATCGTGTTTATTTAGGCCCAAACCTAAAATCATCGGTTACCCACAGCGCATCGCTGCGTGGAATAGCGGTGCGCGGCAGGTGACCAACGATTTTAGAAGCAGCATACATTACCTAGCAGGGCTTCTCCTCCGCCCCGTCTTCCTCCCCGGGTCCCGTGGCACAGCATCAGCTTTGGTGTGGCCTGACTGAGCTGTCAGACCGCTCAGCCAATCACTGGCTGGGACCGCCGCGGACAGTGATTGGCTGAGCGGTCTGACAGCTCAGTCAGGCCGCTCCGGAGTTGATGCTGCAAGCTGGGACCAGGAGGAGGATGGAGCGGAGGAGAAGCCCTGCTAGGTAATGTGTGCTGCAAGGGCTGCAAGGACATCGGTAATGATGTCCCTGCAGCCCTCGCTAACGATTGTCGGGCCGTGGAATAGGCCCAGTAAACGAGCGCCGATCTAGCAGATCGGCGCTCGTTTACGTAGTTGATCGGGCCCTGCTCGGCCCGTGGAATAGTACCCTAAGTATGAACTAAGCACTGGAGCAATGGTTGCGAAAGTGCACATACCCTCTAATAAACCTTCAGTCAAGCCTTTGTTCTAAATTCTAATAGGGTTCCCACCATCAGGATCCTCATCTCTAGGCCAGAATAATATGCAGCTACAAATAGTGTCTCTTTCTCTTACGGACCTGTCCTGATGTACATTACATAGGTAACCCATTGATGTGAATTGGCCCAGTGTAATACTCTGTTTCACCTGTGGTGGTGCTGCAGAGAAATTGATAACTTACTGCCAGGTGTCCTCACAGATTACAGCTAAGCTTATTTTTAACAGTACCATGACATGGGTGTCCATACTTGAGATCGTGGGTGACCCCAGTGGTTGGAGCACTAGTCATTAGTTATGGTTCCTATACACAGGGCATATGCGCGGAAAATAGAGGCCTCACTATGCATATATGAATCTGCACAGTGGGCAGGCTGGGAGGGGGCGGGCCGAAGGGGGGCTCCAGCGGACGGGAGACGCCCCAAATGCTCCTAAGCCATGCATTAGCATATGGCCAATTAGGGAATAAAAACACAATTTGGCAAGGAAGAAAAAAATGATAACCATCAATTTATAAGGTGAACAGCTTCTGGGGCATATCAGCAGGTTCAATGGGCGGGTTCAACCTGGTGAACGTGTCGCTTTAAGTCAGCTTTTTTTTTTTTTTTTTTTTTTTAAATCTTTGCACGTACGCTGTTGCCAAGGGGGAAAAAAAATTGGTTGTTTTTCCAGCACTCTCAGGACTCTCCTATACTTTCCCTATCAAGTTACTGAAAGGAGGCGGGAATCAAATCTTCTTAAATAACTGTTATTACCATGGTTACCTAAAAAATAAGGTAGCGTAACATAATTGCTTGCTGTATAAATCCAATCTTCGGAGGGAAAAAAAAAAAGACAAATCAAGAAAAAGCAAAAATAATGTTGCAATCAGCAATCAGTCGGCAGTCGATACGGTGCGGTGCGCAGCCAGGTAACCAGTCTCTATTATACTCCTCCACAGAAGACGCTTTATAATAGGTAACAAGTATTCCGGGCCGCTCTAATACAATTAGCCTCTGCTTTTTTATAAAGGAAAAAAAATCAATTATGTGAATTTTTTATTATTTTTTATGTCCATTCAAAGCAAAGTGGCTGCGGAGATTTCCCTATCATCTAGGTTGACCCAGTTGTCAAAAAAAATAAATAAAAAAAAAAGGCCGCTCGCGTAATTCCTCGAACTAAACTGACTGTATGTACGGTTTTAATTTGGTTATTAAGTTGAATGTGCGGAGTATTACCAAGAGGATTGAAACATCATTCTGGTAAATTACTATATGTATTGCAGATGTTAAATTATTTAGTAAGCCGTGTATTCCGTAATTGGAATCCGAGTACCCAGTGCCAGGCAGCTGCTGCACAAGCTCCTGAGATTCTGCACTACGTTACAGTGAGTTACCCATATGGACATAATTGATCTACGGTAATCATATTTTTTCTTTCCATTCGATACATTGTAACATATTATTCAGAATGCAGAGATTCCGATCGATAAATTTTATAGGGATAATCTATTTTTAAAAAACAAGAAATAGCTCTAAAAATCTTAAAGGGGCTTTTTTCCCCTTACGTCAACTATTTTTATTTCTAAATCGTTGCACGTACGCCGTTGCGATCATTGAGGTCAATGGGGATCCCCATGAAAGGGGGGGGTGACCCATGCCTTCCCAGTTGAGTGTAGAGGAGGTTGGAAATGTGGGCCAGACATAGATAGCCGGGTACAGCATCCACCTATGTTTATGCATGGAAGCCCCGATACTTTAGGGGTGTGTACCCTGTGTGACCGCACAAAGTGCATTACCCCATCAATCAAAAGGGGGCACTGTGGGGTTAGCACAGCACCCAGTGGTGCCTTCTTGGACTGACCTGCCGGAGGATCCTTCTGTGGGCTCTGACAGCTGCTGGGCCATCCCAGATTCCCCGGTGAATGCACCATTTAACTGTGTGTGCACCTTTACTGAAGGAGGCATTATACTGTGTGGGGAGACTTAGAGGGTTTCCTTAAAGGGATTTATGTAGACAATAAAAATGATTAGCAGTGTACGCCCTACAAAGTATATAAGCACACTCCCTGTATACATACTGACAGCTCTGCACCAGGGGAAGGGGACGGGGTAGCCGAAATTCTGCACAAGGCACTATCTACCCTAAGGCTGGTCCTTGTGTGATCAGTACATGTCCATTGATTCTAATGGAGCCATGTCATAGAGGGGTGGGGGTTTCCTCCCACTGGGGGTGGGCTGGCCCACCTCCAGTGCTTCAGCCGGGGCCGTTGCTCGGTAATAGACCGGCGTCATGTGAGGGAACTGGGCTGTGGTTCAAAAAAGGCACAGTGGCATCGGCTTCCCTGCACCAGCGCCGTTCTATTTGTGTGCAAAGTTTAAGCAAATGTACTGATGGTACATTTACTTTAAATACATTCATTTACATGCCCATTATCTGTATTGCAGTGTGGTAATTTCAACAAGCCTAAACCTTCAGATGGTTAGCTTCTCCTGGGAACCCTAGCCATGGCTTATTGCACACTTCCAGTAGTAAAAACTTGCATGCAAAACCAAATGTGCCTGTAATTGGATAAAATCAGCCTGTGATTGGCTGAGCAGATACGTCAAGCATCGGAAATCATTGCCATTGTGGTGGGCTGGGATTGTGGCCACCATCCAAAAATTTTAAAAAGCTCAGAAAAACCTTTTAGTCTACATTACATTTGTCAGGACAGAAGTGAGAGACACAGGACAGGTGAGGCCCTGCACTAGCACCCGCCCCACTGTCTACTTACCACAACTGCCCTAGGCGGCAGTGGATAACTGGGCAACAGTCCCTAACCTGAACAGGTGGAAACATGAAAACACGGACAGAACAAACAAACACAATGTATCAGAGTCAACAAGCAGGGTTGGTATCAGTTGGTTGTCGCGGTACAGAATCAGAAGTCAGAGGAATGGTAAGGAAGCCAAAACCAGAATCAGGAAACCAGGGAATAGAATGGGGATAAACTCTAGCTTAGGGGAGTATACTTAGAGAGCCTGGAGTACTAGCCCCAGAGCCTGACTGACCTAATGAACACAGCTGACTAGCGGTGCAGGCCGCCAGTCAGTAGATATAAATAAAGCCCACCTGTGCAGATCGGCTGGGGGGCGGTGAAGCCCCGGCCATGGCAACAACAAAGACGTACCCCTAGCAACTGGACGGCCAGGTATCAGAACATCAAAAGAAATTCCCAGCACTCGCCATTCTTCTGCGAGGTGATATATTTACAAGTGCAGTACAGACAGATAAAGGACGTCTATAGTATATAGTCTACAGTCACTAGCTTTATACATGCGATGGGCGCTCAAATCAGACGGGACTAAGAGGCTCCCTCCTACGTCATCACAGCAGACGTGGATTAGCGATCAGCTGGGCGTCACGTGAGCCGGCCCATCGCTATCATCGTAACCATATAAACAATACAGCTAAAGCACATAGGCTATAAAGAAACACAAACTGAACATTTACAGACACAAAACTCATCAGACGTAATACATATTTTGTTACTTATACCAAATCTAAATGGTGGAATTAGTATCACATAAATTTGCAATAACCTTCCACCGTCTCGTTTTCATTATTTTCATTATTTTCAATAAGACATATATAGAAAAAACAAGGCATAAAATTAGATAAAAACAATTATCAGATTATATAAAATACAGCTTAAAGTGACACTGTCACCTACTTTTTGCATTCTGACATCTCTACACAGGTGTAAAGGGTAAATTTAGCGGTTTTCACACCTTATTTTATATCATACGTCATGGTGCTTGTTCAAGTAAAAAGTCATCTTTTATCAACTGCAGATTGTGTTAAGTGGGCGTGGCCTCGCGGCATTAGAGCCACTTTGCCCCGCCCACAACACCACAGTTGGCCCCACCCCCTCGCCATTGGAACAGGCTGGCCGAAAGGTCTAGACCCCACCCCCTTTACAGTGGCCAACCAATGGGCATCAAGGGGGGGGGCAACGGGTGGGAGGGGCTAAGTGGCGCTAATGCCGCGAGGCCATGCCCACTTAATACAATCTGCAGTTGATAAAAGGACACTTAACTTGAACAAACACCATGACGTATGATATGAAATAAGGTATGAAAAACGCTTAATTTACCCTTAACACCTGTGTAGAGAAGTCAGAATGCACAAAGGGGGTGACAGTGTCACTTTAAGTAAGTATAGATAAGTCATAATCCAATAATGTGTGGAGAGTATGGATCTAAAACGCTTCCCGGCGGCGTAATAGTTTTTTAATACTCCCGCCTCGTCTTGGTATCTGCACTTTTTCTATCACTTGGAATCGTAACTGTGCAATATTATAGCGGGCTTCTCTGAAATGATGGGGAATGGGTAAAAGCCAGTAACCGCACCTGATAGTCGATTTATGTTTGGAATAGTTTCGCCGGCCAGGTATCAGAGACATGCTCTGGCCGTGGCGGGAGCCAGGCGTGATGGCCGGCTCCTGACAACATCTACAGTAGCTGTTGTAGATGGGTCCATAGGCTCAGCCATAGATCTTGTATATTTCTTTTCTGATAAGCCATAAACAGAACCTATAGAACATGCCGGATTTCCAATAATAATGTCACCCATGTAAATAATAAATATTTATGTCACTTCGGAGTATTGCTGCGAGTAATCCTGTACATCGGGAGCTCTGCAACAGGTTCAGGGGCGGTACCATTACTCTTGTTAGGTTGTATTAACAGGACACGAATATGTTGTGCCCCAACATGACTAATGGAGACAAGCCTTCTACTAGTCAGTTTCCAGAATGAGCGACAGAGGAACAGCCCTATGCAGAATTTCAACCAATTTTTATTTTTTCTTGGTTCACTTCCCCTTTAAAGGGGTAGGTCAGCAAAAGAAAAAGTCTTTCAAATTAACTGGTGCCAGAGATTTGTAATTTACTTCTATTAAAAAGTATCCCAGTATTTATCAGCTGCTGCATGTCCTGCAGGAAGTGGTGTATTATTTCCAGTCTGGCACAGTGCTCTCTGCTGCCACCTCTGTCCATGTCAGGAACTGTCCAGAGCAGCAGCGAATCCCCATAGAAAACCTCTCCTGCTCTGGACAATTCCTGACATGGACAGAGGTGGCAGTAGAGAGCACTGTGTTACACTGGAAAGAACACACCACATCCTGCAGGACATACAGCAGCTGATAAGTACTGGAAGACTTAAGATTTTTTAATAGAAGTAAATTACACATCTCTGGCACTTTGTGGTACCAGTTAATTTGATTTGTTCCCCTTTAAGAAACAAAAGGAGAGAAAACTTTTTATCCCCCCTCTGGCAACTAAATATCTCTCCTGTGCAACATCTCACTAAGATCTGATAGTACGGCTGTAAAATGAAATGGATATTATTTGCCTCCCGCGTCTCCAGGCGATATATAAACATTTCATGGACTTTTTATGTACAATTTTACTTTTCCTAGAATAATAGTTCGGTCTTTGTCTTTCAAATCTCGGAGGTCATTGTAAACGGTGTCGATGATAATTCCAAATTGGAGGCGATGCGTTATTTAGGTCCACCCAAAGACGAGGGATGAATTATTCATTGGCTTAATATCAGTACTGAAACCACAAAAACAGAACAATAGAATTCGCCCCTCTTTGTACAAATCACCTATACCACCCTACACAGGGAGCTGTGCACCTCATAAAGCATGCCCACAACACTTTCATAGAAGTCAATAAAAAAAGAGACCAGAACAGGATCTAGAAGATGATGAGAATAACTCTGCTCTTCATTTCCCTCTCTGCACAAATAATCTCCTCCTCCCTACACAGTGTCCTGTGCTGATAACACAGCATGCCCACAACACTCTTCCATAGACGTTAATATGAAAGTTGACCAAAACAGAGGGTAGGAAGTAATAAGAGCAGGTCCACTCTTTCTTTCCCTCTCCAGATGGCCTCCTGCTTCCTACACAGTGAGCTGAGCATGTCACACAGCATGGCCACAACATTCCTTCATTGAAGGCAATGGAAAATAGACAAGAGCAAGGGCTAGAAGATGATGGGAGCAACTCCGATCCTCCTCCTTCTTTCTGCACTATGAGAACACTTTCTCATAGAAGTGAATGAGTTATTTTCTTGTATGCTGTCAAGCAATTCTCTAAACTGCTGCAAAATAGTTGTCTCCCTCGCCCTATAAGGAAATAAGAACTGAAAAATATAAGCAGGTTGAAAAAAATGCATATGCCAAGGTGTGTGCATGAAGTAGGATGCCTATAGTTATGTATTATAGAGCTGTATATATATATATATATATATATATATATATATATATATATATGGTGCCTCAGTACATATTTTCTCTGCTAAAAGTACTGCTTAATGGCTGGTTCTCTCATAGTTTAAAAAAAAATAGTAGACCTGTATGCTGGAGAAAGAATTCACAATTCGAAAATAGCACATAGTACTTAATGCCGCCATATGGTGCCGCGATACATATTTTCGCATTGCTTAAAAAAAAAAAAAAAGACGCATTGCATTGAAATACTATAATAATTTTTTATGGTATGTTCTTCATAGGGAAAGAAAAAACTTAAGATAAACAAAATACTGCTATAGGGTACAAACACACTGGGCGTATCCGCAGTGGATTTCTTGCTGCGAATTCACATTGAGATCCTGCCCTGTACAGTCTATGGGCAGACAAACATGCAGCAGGATGGACATCCCGCTGTGAATATTTCAGCAACACAACCCCACCCCGCCACCGAAGCGTATCGATCAATGGGTCCTCGCTTTGGCTTGCTGTGGGGTTTCCCGGCACATCCCGCTCGGGGTCTATCATTTAGGCTACGTGCGAAACATGTTCGCCATCTTAAAAGCTGCCATATTGGATCAAGGGCAGTTATACATGGTAGTCATGTGGCATATCAAAAAACTAAGAATAGTCTCAGCACAATCAGATCTGCAATATCGCATTTGGTTTAAGAGATATAACACAGAAATTGGCTTTGTGTTCAGCACCATGGACAGCACATCAAACCCGTGAAATAGCTGCATTGTTGCAACTTTCCATGTTGATATATTTAAACTTTACTTGTGCTTTACAAGGCTAAGCAGTGAGTTAAAACGTTGCACCATTGTTCACATTTTTCCATATGCCTGGAGTACCGTAATTGTTCCTTAACATACAATATATACATATTTAATGGATGGGAAATAAAACTAAGAGATACTACAGTGCTCTTGTATTTACTTAAGCGGGAATTGTTGTATTCTATTCAGGATGATGGAGGCATTGTACGTTCTACCATTTTTTTACAATTCCTCGAATTATTGTTGGATTCCAGACGTATGGTATGTACAGTACGAGTCCAACGTTCCTTTTCATCAATCTCTGAATAGAATAATAAGACTCACGAAAGAGGACAACGCTTGGATTTATGTTTACGGGGGAATTTTTTTTTTAGGGGAACTGGCACTTTAAAGACATTACGGCCCTTCAGAAACATTAACCTAGATGTGAACTTTACTGCTGACGTCTTTTTTTTTTTTTTTTCGCCTGAACAGGAAGATAAAGAAGTCATTTTGGAATAGACGGGATAGCTTTTCCTGTCTACAATGCCAGACAGAGATTAATGACCTGCAAAGTGTAAGGTTTTTAAATTAATGTTACTTATTACAACCATGGCTCCAAGACAAAAAGAAAGTCATCAGCGGGGACACCACCACCCACTAATTGATTCGAGAAGTTTGCTTTATAAGTATAAGCACTTTCTAGTGTTCCCTGACTACGCCGGAGCCGGGGCTGTGTGACAAGTGTGACAAGCAGTTAAGCCCCAAAGCTCTTGTTTGCTGTTACAAGTGAATAGCAATGTCTTCTCACAGAATCAATCTCGGGGATGTAGTTGGTATGTTAGTGAACCCAGAGGCGCGTTGCAAATAAAATAGCGTATTTAAGCATTCAGCAAAACAGATGAGAAAAGACAAGTCTATGAGCAATGACAAGTCCAAGATACATCAATAGTTTATGGAATGGCAAAAAAACAAAACAAAAAAAACGTCATCAATGTAGAGCGTTTGTTAGATAGAGGGCTGTGGATTATACACATCCATGTCCTGAAGAGTGACTACAAATAATAGATCTTTAGGTATTTTGTTCATTTTATGGTGCTGCACAGAGATTATCATCACTCACTTCGGTCCCTGTCCAAATTGGAATTTACAAATTAAACTCTTCCCACCCTACCCAAACTTAAATTTTTGTCCCAATAATATTTTTGCAAAACAGATAAGAAAAAAACAAGACAGATTAACTAGTCTATGAGCAACGACAAGTCCAAAATACATCAATAGTGTATGGCATGGCAAAAAGGAAAAAACGTCATCAATGTAGCGGTTCATAAAGGGTTTGTTATATAGAGGGTTGCGAATTATGCATATCCATGTCCTGGAGAGTGACTAGTAACAGATTTTAATGATCTTTAGTTATTTTGTTTATTTTTATACATTCAAACTATTTTATGGTGCTGTACAGAGATTATCATCAATCACTTCGGTCCCTGTCCAAATTAGGACTTACAAATTAAACTCTTCCCACCCTACTCAAGTTTAAATTTTTGTCCCCATAATATATCAATTATATAAGAGCATATTGTTTTTGGGACAATTTGTACTTTATACTGGAACCCTTAAAGGACAACTCCCACAAAAATTTTTTTTTGCTCATTTAACACACATTACAAAGTTATATAACTTTGTAATGTGGTTAAATACCCGGCCTGGCCCCCTTCCCCCACTTTTGGACCCCCGACCCCCCACCCCGGAAGTTAAAGAATGTATACATTACCTATTACGATCGTCACGGTCCTCTTCTCCGGGGCGGCATCTGGTGACGACGACGTCAGAGCCGGGGGGCGGTCCGGTCTTCTTCCTCCTCGGCGTCTTCATGCAAAGTGAATGGGGATGAAAAGGCTGCTGGTGCACATGCGCACCAGCAGCCTTTTCATTGGCTGGAGCGCATCACATGGCTTCCAGCTTGCTCAGCCCTGATTGGCTGAGCTTGCTGGAAGCCATGTGATGCGCTCCAGCCAATGAAAAGGCTGCCAGTGCGCTTGCGCACCGGCAGCCTTTTCATCCCCTGGACCCGGAAGTCGGAGACATCGCTGGATGGCGGACGGCGGCGACGGAGAGGCGGACGGCGGGCGAATCGAGTGGCGATCGTCACCGGAGAGATGGTGAGTATGGTGTCTGTGTGTGTCTGTGTTTTTTTTTTTTTTGGGGTCCCGCGGGAGTTGTCCTTTAAATTTACCATGTAATGTAACAAGTAACAAAGATACAGAAAAAAATACAGTATACCCAGCAGCTAAAAGTAATAGAAAGTCGTGCAAATATATTTTGTCTTCTGATCCACCAAGCTAATATTTGATCTGTTTTTGTCTTGCAGATCCCCCTGCTGTTGAGCCAACCTTTCAGGAAATCAGACAAGGCCTAGGCACCAGCGTCACCATGAACTGTCGGGTGTTGAGAGCTTACCCTACCAGGGTTCTTATGTATGAATGGAGGCTTGGGAGCAAACTATTAGAGAAAGGACAATTCGACTCTCAAGATTTCACGGAGCTGACTGTGAATATCCACGCCAGGGAAAACTATGGGACCTACAACTGCAGCATTATTAATGAAGCTGGATCTGGACGGTGCAGTTTTCTTGTCACAGGTAATAATCCCCATAATACCAAAGTCTGCGCATTAGGTGAAAGGTGTTATTTGGTTATCGGCGGCTGCCATGATTCTATTCCTATAATACCCAGTCATAGGTAGGTATGTAATAGGAGGTCAGTATTAGAACAGTACACTGCAACATATTAGTATTAATATACACATTAGTATTGCAGTGTACTGTTCACGCAATCGGGGTCCATCTCTCATTTACTGAACTTATTACATGGCTCGGTAATCGTGCAGCCAGGGCTGCCGGACTTTGCTTTGATCAGCTGTCGGTGGCACATCATCTATTGCATAGGGAGATGTATGGTTGATGGGCAATTATTTTTAAGGCGACTCTGTACCCACAATCTGACCCCCCAAACCAATTGCACCTTCGGATAGCTGCTTTTAATCCAAGATCTGTCCTGGGGTCCGTTCAGCAGGTGATGCAGTTATTGTCCAAAAAAACATCTTTTAAACTGGCAGCCTCGTGCCCAACGGCCGGGGCTTAGATTGTGTATGCATCAGGCTGGCACACCCTCTCTGTCCCTCCTCCCCGCCCTCCTTATCATTAGGAATGCTCTAAGCCCTGGCTGTTAGGCACAGGGCTGCAAGTTTAAAAGTTGTTTTTAAGCCTAATAACTGCATCACCTGCCAAACGGACCCCAGGACAGATCTTGGATTAAAAGCAGCTATCCGAAGGTACAAGTGGTTTGGGGGGGGACAGATTGTGGCTACAGAGTCTCTTTAAGCGGGTTAGACTTGAATGATCAATCAATAAACAAGCATTTGCTAATTTGTTTGCCCTATTACACAGCGGGATATCAGCCTGTTTGGCCAATAATTGTCCCTTCTAATAGAGTCCTTAAAGGGGTACTCCAGCGGGGGGCACTTTTTTGCTGGGACCGGGGAGAAGGTGGCCGAGGGAAAAGACATCCACTCATCTCCCCGGTTCCAGCGGCGGATCCCGCATCGCGGTGCTCTGGTGCCTGGTTCCCGGCTGCTTCCGGGTGTCTGACGTGGGCCCGAGACGTGACGTCTCAGCTCCTCTCAGCCACTCAGTAAAGGAGGCGGGATCCGTTTCAAGTTCGCTCAGACGTATCGTCTCGGGCCCGCGTAAGACACCCGGAAGCGGCCGGGAACCAGCCACCGGAACGCCGCGATGAGGGACCCGCCCCTCCCAGCAAAAAAGTGCCCCCCCCACTGGAGTACCCCTTTAAGAGTGGAGATGAGCAAACCTCAAGTTCATGTCTGGGTTTGGCGACTTCTCCAAACCTGAGCACAAAGTTGGTTGCCATCCTAGGGCTGCCAGGCAAATGCCTGAGTTAAATGCCAAGTGTTTGGGTTCGGAGAAGTTGCCAAACCAGGACATAAGCTTGAAGTTTACTCATTTCTTACTAAGGGGACTAAAAAGTAAAAAAATTATTTTTTTTTCAAATAAAGATTATCCTATAATAAAAATAAGTTTATGATCATGAAGGGTCTGACCACTAAGACCCTCCACCACTTTGAAAGCAGGATTTTTCTAAGCTTCCGTCAAAATGGACAGGTGGTCGGGCATGCCCACTCTTGGCCATGTCAATGTCTATGGAACCGCAAAAGGCAAGTGCAGCACTGACCTATCTTTGATTGCACCATACTGAGGAGGGGCAGCACCAATTGCTAATTTATTCCAATGAGAGATTGAGATTGTGGCGGTCAGATCTCCCCATTATCATATACTACATCCTGTGGATAGGCTATTAGTGTACCTCTTACCGCATAACCACAAATGTAAGTGTTTTTTTGCTCCACTCCTACGTTAACCCTGTCGTTCCATTTGCCGGGTGCCGGGTGTTGCCACCCAGTGCATAAGGACCTGCTCTTTGCATCCCAACCCCCAACAAGGGCAGTAACCCCTCTTTTTATTGCCCCCATGTTCTACTCTACTTTCAAACACCGAAAAAATTTCCTGAAAAGTTACAATCCAAACAAGTGAAATCTTTAGATAGAATAGAACCAATTATCTCCATACATATAACAGAAAGGAACTGAGGCTAATTCGGCAACGAAAACAGCATGATGGATGCATTGAAATATAATTTTTATTACCTGTAGTAAAAACTAAACTACAACATCAGGAGTAAAAAATACTACTGGAGACATTATCCTTGTCAGGAAATTGGATTTTTTTAGGGTCACTCCTAAATTATAACTAATATATAACATTATTTGGCGTCATTTGTTTCACTTGTAATTTGCGACCTAGCATGGAGACGGAATATCTGGAGGGATGTTTAGCATGATAAGCAATAAATTGAGAGCAATTAGGAGATAAATTGATGTTACATGTGGATAACAGCAGACTCCGCTGAAACGTATTAGCTCTGTAAAGAAAATTAATGATATGCTACAGCCGCTCGGCTCTAAATGATGGCGAGTTTTCTATGCTATTGTGGCACAGATACCATCTGCAGAACCCAGCCTTAAAGGGTTTGTACAGGATTAATAGAAACTTCTTCAGGAAGTTTTTCTTCAGGAATAGCGCCACCCATGTCGTCAGGCTCTGTGCGGTATTGCAGTTCAGCCTCATTCCATTTAGTGGAGCCAAGCTGCTATCCAGGCCAGGCACTATCCACAGGCACGTGTGGCAATTTTTTTTCCAAATTTTTGGTATAATAACTCTCATAGTGCAGTTTTCACTCTGGCCACTAAGCCTAATAAAAAGCTAATACTTCCTGTTTTTAGGACAGGAAAACTTTTCAGTAGTCTCCTTACTATTATCTCAGGTAGGAGTACAATGTAAAGTGACAACACTTTAGTAAAACTTTGGATTCCATGCATAATTCAGTCCAGGAACGTGCTTGTAATCCAAATCACTCGTATATCAAAGCAAATTTTCCTATAAGAAATAATTGAAACACCCAAAAATAGGTTAGGTGTTCTGGATCAATAAAGGACACTGTATCAGTAAAGAAGGAGTTAATCAGTTAACTCTCCCTCCACACACAACTCCCCAGGTGGTTGCAAACCTTATGGTGCTGGTGCTAGTGCTGGCTGCCTGGGGCAGCTATGGTTGAAGAGGTTAATTCAGGGGTCAGAGGGAAGCAGCGGTGACACGGACGAGCACCAGAGGAGAGCCTGAAGGCGTCTGATCACCAGCAGACGTGATCAGGTAGCAGTGGGTTGAAATAACAGGGCTTTCTACCAAGTACAGGGTCAAGATGGGCACACAGGGGCACTTGTATTAAGAACTTTTTTCCAGGATGCCGAGAAAAGCTGGATCCAATCCTGGGAAACTTCTCCCAGTTTCCCAGGATTGGATCCAGCTTTTCCCCAGTACCCGGGGTGGAGCGGCAGGGAGTGGGGCAGTTCTGACAGGCAGCCGACTTGACGAGCGGAGCACTGATCAAAAGAATATATAGGAGCTGTACACAGCTGTATACAGTTTAGGCCCCCTAGTGGTGGAACAGGAAGAAAAGAAATTGATCATTATAGTAAAGTCTCAGTTCTCACTTAGGCTGGAGATAGGGCTTCTTTTATCTTTGGATATTTTTTTTTTTGTCCCATTTCTAAAACTTAATAGAAGTTACATAGAAAGGTTATGAAGGAAACTTATTTTGGGGGGGGGGAAAAATCACACATTCCAGGATCGTGAAGATGCATTTATCACTGTGAACATGAAGTGGTGGGGATTGTTGTTCGGTGACTGTGTGCTCCGCAGGTCTCTATAGACTGACGAAGGAAAAGAAGGAGAAAGAGGGGAGATCTTCAGCTCTGCCTTAAGCATCACCACTTCCCAGCTGATCAAACTGAGTGTGTTAGTCTCCTTGTCAGGAATCACACCAGCACTGTAGAGCTGCAGGCATTTCTAATATGCTAAACAAGGACATGTTTTCTGTAGAAAGTCATTTTTTTCGCTTTGATCTTGAGTTTAATTCAGACTTTCGGAGTAACTGAAGGTTAAGCAAATCTAAAAATACATCCTCATTATGCTAAGGTGATTCAGAGGCGCGGGTGGATTATTGGACTCTTGTAGACTTTGACTTACATGCTCTCGACTGCATTGGGTACCTGGTATAATCAGATTTTGTAGGACTTCGAGTTCACATTTGCTTTGACACTTGCACAAAGTAAAGTCATGAAGCACTGATCCTATCCTCTGTATAAAGAGATGCTCCACCCACAGGATACTGTTATATCCAGCTTATTTTTTTATACCAGGGTTGCACAATCGGGCTATGTCATCAAATTTCACTAGTACAATGGGTTGCAACTAGAGATGAGTTAACCAGATTCGGGTTCGAGTCCATCCGAACCCGATCGTTCGGCATTTGATTAGCTGGGGCTGGTCAACTTGGATAAAGCCCTAAGGTTGTCTGGAAAACATGGATACAGCCAATCATCTCATCTCTAGTTGCAACAAAGTTGGCCATACGATTTCAATATTTGACCAAACATTTGTCCAGCCAACAGCCATCTTTCCCAACATTCCTATACACATGCATGTTCGAAAACAGCCAGTTCAGACGCTGGCTTATCCTACCCAGAACAATAAGGGTTGGATGGCAAAAATCCAACAGAACCGACCCTTCTCCGTACTGACATCATCTAATGGAGTTGAGAGGCCACCAAAAACTTCGGCCATGACTTTAGTATTAGGTGTATGGACACCTTTAACCTACTAAAGTGTTTTCATTTATAATATTTATTGCATATTAACATAAATGTCTGTGAAGCGGGGACTCCTACCTTTTGGGATAATACATTCCCCTACGTGCTGGGCAAGATAGAGAGAAAGCAATTGAGCCCTTTAATTTCTTTATATTGGGAAACTGGTGGAAAGATAGCCACCATAGTCATAAAAAGTAGAATACACAAGTAGAACAAAAGCTTATTGTATAACAATGGCGTGTCATGTTGCACATGGGCACTTTTGGGGAAAATGGGGTCTCCTACTTATTCGGCATGAAAGATATTGGAAGTTAAATCTTTTTTATGCCCGTTTATAGGGAGGATGGAGAAAAGATGGATTTTCCCCTAGTCATAAAAAATATATAAAATATAGAAGTAAAATAAACAGATACAGTTTAACACTAGTGTGTTGGTATGTGGCACATAGGCCTCCTGGCCCCCTTTAAGTGTCACTGCCGTTTCAAAAAACGATTGACATATCATAGAGACATCTCAAATGTTTTGATAAGTCCCGGTCTGAGTGTTCAGATCCGTAACGATCATGAGACCGGCCCCCAGTGTGACAAAACCCCTCCCCTCTGTGATGCGGCTCCATTAGAATGAGGAAAGCAAAACGTCACACTGGGGGCAGGCGGGCCCACCTCCAGTGCTTCAGGCCAGGCTGGTGCCCGGGAATAGATTGGTGCCGTACACGGGAACCAGACCGCAGTTCAAAAAAAGGACCACAGCACCCCCACCCCAGATGGTACATTCACTTTAAGCTGTCCACACAACTTTATAACTGGCCAAACATTTGTCAACTGTAACTTCTGATTCCCCTATACCCATGAATGCCAACTCCACCAATCTCCACCAATAATGTGTGTTCTAAAGGCACTAGGTGCGACACTGTACCCCTGTGTCAGAGCCATATGTTTTAGGAACAAGTGAGGTACGTTACTTTCTTTAGAAAATAAGCCTCGTTTTGTGGGTCTCCATGCGGCCCATTACAAAAGCTTTTAAGTTAGACCTGATCAAGTGTTATATGGCAGATCCCGCTCAGCGGCATTTTCCCTTTCAATGTATTCAATTCTTAGTGCGTCCCCGTAAAAGTCCTTACACTCTGTGATTTTAAAATAATATTTCCCAGTAATTTACTGCGGTAAGAACTCAATGCTTTTACCTTAATAGTGCATTACATTTTCATCAATTTAGAAGTAATGCAACTAATTCAATTGATGGATGGCAAAGACGACGCTCAAAAGAGGCCACATTATCTCAATTATAGTGTCCAGGAATAAGTGTGTTTTCATACACGTCCATTTACACCCAAATCACCCATAGACCGGCAAACAAGTAAAGACCAAAAGGTTATACGCATCAGTACAAAAAAACTGTATAAACTATTGGTACCTCAAAACAAACAGAAGTTTATGATATATCTTCACGTTGCAGCGGCCTGTAGAACCCCGTACCATGCCTGTACTAGAGATGAGCGAACCGGCCGAGGTTCAGGTTCGTATGAACCTGAACTCTCGACTTCTGATTCCCGCTGTCTGCCCGCTCCGTGAAGAGGGTGGATACAACCTTCAGGACCGCCTGGAAAACTGGGATACAGCCACAGCCATAGGATGTATCCCAGTTTTCTAGGCAGTCCTCAGGCTGTATCCACCCTCTCCACGGAATGGGCAGACAGTGGGAATCAGAAGCCGAGAGTTCAGGTTCATACGAACCCGAACCTCGGCCGGTTTGCTCATCTCTAGCCTGTACAGATATGTGTTTGGTAACTGTGAGTCCATCTAGTGCATGGATAGGGAACCTTCGGCCCTCTAGCTGTTGCAGAACTACAATTACCATCATGCCCGGAAAGCCAAAGCTGATCTAGTGTAATTTAGTAAGATGTATATAGACAGAAGGGGGAGGAGGCGGTGCAGCTGCAGTTTCTCTTTCTCTCAATGAGTGTGAGGGGGAGGAGCAGCAGGCAAAGACAACTGATTGGCCAAAACATACAGCACCTCCCTCTGACTTCACACCAGGAAGGGCCGCCCACTCAGCAAGCATGGAAAGAGGAAATGTGCAGATAGAAACCAGCATAGCCAAAAGAAAAATACCTAAAATCTAACCACAGTATGTGATTTTTATCTCTCTTCTTCTTCTTAATGATAGAGACACTTAAAGGGGGACACATCTGATGAACATGTCCAAAATTGCCTATAAAATGCTGTCAGGTCACAATTGGTAAGAAATGACAGAGAGTGCTCACAAGAGTTTAATTTTTCTTAGTTGTCTGGCCAATCACAGGACAGTAGCTACTCCTCTCTCCTATGCCATGACATAGTGCTGGTCAAAATGTACTGAATAGGAAGCCACTGGGCTGGTGATGATCTACAATGTATTTGAAGCAGGGCTTTCTTAACAGCAAAGCCTCCCACTTTCCTTTGCTGTAATTTGTCCTGCTCTGTCTGTTGCTAGAGACAGATTTTGCCTGGCAACAGGCAGAAGACAGTAGATTGCAGAAAAGTGAGGCACCAAGTGGGCAAAATTTTACAGCTATTGTTCTAGAGCAGGGATGGGGAACCTTTAGCCCTCCAGCCGTTGCACAACTACAATTCCCATCATGCCTGGACAGCCAAAGCTTTAGCTGGAGAGCTGGAGGGCTAAAGCTTCCCCATCCATCATTTTTATTATTATTATTTTATTATAAATTTCAAACATATAACAACATAGAATCCAAATTCTTATACCAAAAGCCATATCCGATTACATTATCACAGAAATTTCAACCCCCCCCCCCCCCCCAAAAAAAAAAAAAAAAAAAAACATCCCTCCCACCTAAAACCAAAAAAAAAAAAAAAAATCCCACCCGCATCTCGGGGCCCAAGCACGCCGGGAAAAAAAAGAAGAAGAAAAAAAGAAAAAAGAAAAAGGCACAACAACTAAGACGATAACAACAAAAGGTTCCCCATCCATGCCCTAGAACAACAGCTGTAAAGTTCCCCATTCAGAAATATGTCAGGCACCACGCTGGCTATCAAATGGAAGGAAATTGTTGAAATGACACTGACTATTTTTACATTTTTAAGTAAATTAACCAATTGCATTAATGTGTATAAATATATAACATTGATCCATTGTATGTTTTTTGTTTTTGTTTTTTAATTTAGGAAAGGCGTATCCCCCTGAATTCTACTACGATACCTACAACCCACTATGGCAAAGCAAAGCCAGTGTCTACTCCTACAGTCTACAGTGGACTCAGATGAACCCAGACGCCGTGGACCGAATCCTGGCCTACCGCTTAGGACTTAAGCAGGTGAACCCTTACACTACAGAATACAATAACAATTTAATGAGCGCATTATTTGCTTGTCTTGAGATCGTAAGGCGTGTTCTAAAGCCTTGAAAAACATTCTGGAAAGGGTAATCATTCCTTCTTACTCGCCGGGAATTGATTTTTTAGTTACGGATGTGCTGCGCGGAGCAGGAGATACGACGGGCAGGTTTGCAATTTAAAGGCCTAAAAATTTAATTACGTTTTAAGATTAACTTCCATCTGAAGGAACTTGTGTAGAGATGAAAGCATACTTGTAAGATACAAGACAGGTACACTCAGATACAGATCATTTATTTTATGCATGCAGATTCGCCCTCTGTTCTTCACGCCGTATACAATACAAGGCAGGGCGGCTTCTCGTGTCGAGTCTACGATCATTATTCTGGAGGACGCTTGTCAGGTTGATTGCTGTAGGCTCCAAATAATAAAATAAGATAAGGACTGGAAGAGACTTGCTCCAATAAAATAAGATCCTTGCTACTTACTTAAATACCTAGCTAGGGGTTGTGCACTTAAAAATGAAAAATAAAAAAAAAATTCTACACCCTCTTAGGAAACACCCTTTTAGTTATTCGAGAGGATTCAGAACCCTTATCTCTAGGTGGAATAGGAGCTACAAAGAGCGTCTCTGTCTCTGGAGGACCTGTCTTGTCCTGGATATTCAAGATAACGCATTAGCATAGACAGGGGCGTAACTAGGAAGGGCTGGGCCCCATAGCAAACTTTTGATTGGCCCCCCCCCCCCTCTCCCCTATCCCACTTCAGTTAATCCACTTTTGTTAGCTCTTTGCCCACTAGATAGCATATGTTAGGCATCTCCCCTGGTTTCTCCCTCAGTAGATAGGGCCCTCCATGGTAGACATCTCCCCTAGTGTCTCCCGTGGTAGTCATCTAACCTTGTATCCCCCCATGTTGCCTAAAATAGACATCTCCCCTATTATCCTACCCTCCCAGTATATTGTGTCCCCCATGGTAGACATCTTCCTTGTAAGTATAATGAAAGCTCAGGAGGCCCAGTGAATTGCAGGGATGGGCCCCCTAATGTGGTGGGCCCTGTAGTGCGTGCTATGGCTGCTACAGTGGTAGTTATGGCCCTGAACACAGAAAAACATTAGCTACCCCAGGTTAGAAGCCATCTCCTGGGTAATCCAAATCAAAAATGGCAGAAAAGTCCAAAGTTTCATGGATCATTAAAAATTCAGGCTTTATTCAAAAACATCCTAAAAGTTCACATACAGATTAACAACACGCCAACGTGTTTCTGGGAATAGTACCTTATTCATGGCCCTGATTAAGGGGCTAGACTCCAAAACGTGTCAGCATGTTCCATGGAGCTGTGGACTTTCCTGCCATTGTTGATCATCAAGATAATCTATTGATTTAAATGGGCATTGTGTAATACTTAGGTTCTCCTGTGGTGGCACTGCAGGGAAAGTTTCCTCTTACTTTGAGGTGTTTGTAAATAATACAGTGTCAAGAAATACTAATACTTATGAATTGTACAATTGTGTGTCCCATTGGCCCGTGGCAACCAATCAGGTCACATCATTAGGGAAAGTTTTAAAGGAGACCTGATTGGTTACCATGGATAACTCCTTCCACTTTTCATTTGCGTTTGTTTAATAGATAGATAGATAGATAGATAGATAGATAGATAGATAGATAGATAGGAGATAGATAGATAGATAGGAGATAGATAGGAGATAGATAGATAGATAGATAGATAGATAGATAGATAGATAGATAGATAGATAGATAGATAGATATTAGAGCGTTATGGGCAGTTTACAGCACCAGGTTGGTTTTACTCTACATTTTAGGTAAAAAAGTCTCTGAGCTTCCAGTTCCACCAGGAACGTTGATGTGAACATTGTTCTGTGACATTTCAATTCTCTGAGCGGAGAGCCAAGGAGAACGGAGGCGCCCTATACCTTTCATTGAGGTGCTGAGGCAGGCGGAATTTTGATCGGAGTCTGCGACGGGGATTCCACTCAGAATTTCGGCACTGATTCATCAGTGTGAACTGACCGTAAAATGGAATGTGTCATCAGACAATGATCTATTGTTTAAATCCCATTTTTATAGTAAACTTTTTTTTAATTTATTTTGTGATGTTTTTTCTAATCTTCCATTTTAGTATCTATATTATAAAATAATCCTGAAATCTGGGCGGCTAAGACTTCTGAGGTTGCCAGGTTTTCACACAACCTTCCCTCTACAGAGTTTGGTTCCCCTGCAAAAATGCTCGAGTTTAATTACTCGAACCGAGCACTCGAGTAGCGGGAAATATTTGTCTCGAATAACGAGCACCCGAGCATTTTAGTACTCGCTCATTACTATTCCTGTATTGTCTGTGCCGATAAGTAAGAGACTGCTGGAATATAAACTTTTCAGCATTAAGCTACGACCATACAATGTCTTTTTTTGGCTGTTTGATGTTTTGTTTTTTTGATGGTGGTCATTTTACATCCAAATAACGGCCACTGTTTCAAAATAATGCCCATTGCTTTGAGATAGCAGACAGTAGACGTCCCAACAAAAAAAAAAAATTGTCAAACAGCCCAAAAAATGTTGTGTGCTTGTAGCCTTACAGTGAACAGAGACACCAACAGATAAACAAAACAATGTATGAAGCTCACAGCCCAGCCCCTGCCCCCCCCCCCCCCATGTGGAATGAGCTCTTTCAAGGTCACAGAGGTTAAAGAGCATGCTTACAAATGTGTCTCGTACAACAGGGTCTTGAGATGTTCATTGTGTCTATGACCATAAGGCTTGCCATAAAGCATGTCAGTGAATGCTGTAAAAAAAAGAGCAGGTAAGATTGCCAGGAATGTGATAATTTAATAGTTTGGGCAATTGCACACGCGGCGATACCAAATATGTTTATTTATTTATTTTTATTTATAAAATTGGAAAAGGGGGGTGATTTAGACTTTTATTAGGGGAGGGGATTTTTTTTTTAACACATATACTAGAAACTAGAAGTCCCCCTGTGGTTAGGGTTATTTTCCCTGGGGTTAGGGTTATTCCCCCTGGGGACTTCTAGGATCACTTCTCTGATCTCTCATTGAGATCTATGTAGTATAAATATACTGCATAGATCAACGAGATAGGTGATCCATTGCTCTGGCTTGCTGCAGCCAGGAACAAGAGCAGCACGCCAGGATAGTCTGGTTTAGAAAATATGCAAAAACTGGTTCAGAAAAACTAGTAGCAAACACCCCATTAGGGTATTTAGAGTTGGGAAACACCCTCATTCGGGTATGTATCCATATTAAAGTAGCCCAGAGGTTGTATCTGATATTACATTTCAGCTCTATTGAAGTGAATGAGACTGAGTTGCAATGCCTCACAAAACCTGAAGGCCAGTGTGGTGCTGTTTTTGAAAGAAATAAGCCTTGTTTTCCTCATTGTGCATGACCACAATAAACAAAATACACCACAAAGGGCATTACTACTTGTTCAGGGATCTTGGTTCATGTGCCGCTGCCAGCCTCCCGTCATGACCTAATTTTCTCGATGCAAATATTTAGTATGACATTGTCATGTGATAACCTTTAGTGACATCTACTGCTGATAAAATCGGGTTATTTTATTAGCTTGTAACCTAGTCCAAAACATCATAGCAAGTAAGCAAAATAAAAGTTAAAGGACATATCTACAACCCCCACGGGGACTCATAAACTGTGACCTTCTTAATGGAATCACAAAGGAACTCAAGGATTCCCTGGTTGTATCTGTAGATTTCCGCAGAAATATGAGGCCATTACAGCAGAGGTGACTTTAGTCGTTCTATTGCTCTGTTTTCAGGGGTTTGTAGTTAACTATTATGAAGCTGATACACTATGTCATGACTGATGCAGGGGCTGAGAAGATGCGGCATGACATGGGGGTTCAAAGAGAAACGAAGAGAGGATGTATCATGCACCGCCCCCGAGGGTCTGCACTGGGCATAACATGGAGAGTTCCTCTAAGAAACTGTATGATAAGCATGGAGACTGTATAATAAGCATTTGCTGATATTCTGTTGAGCTAAGAGCCGAAAAAAACTTGAGAACTGGACATTGGGCACTTCTGGATTCGAGATGAGCGAATCAGATTTGTTTTGCTTCATACAGAGCAAATTGATCTGCGCTCATCTCCCTCAGTCTTCCGGTCTGCAGAGAAGGGATACTGCCCGGGACCCGCCTGGAAAACATGGATACGGACATAGATGTATCCATGTTTTCCAGGTTGTCCCCAGGCGTTTTCCTACCTCTGCAGACCGTCGGACTGAGGGAGATGAGCGCAGATTAGTTTGCTTTGTACAAAGCAAAACGAATCTAATTCGCACATCTCTAGTCTAGATAAAGACCCATGTGGTTGAAACGCAGCGCACTGTACAAGTTGTTGGAAATAAAGCTTAAATTCTGTACTCACCACAGATGCTGTAGAAGTCTTCATCTTGTTAAAGAGGTACTCCTAGCAATTTGTATTTTGAGTGTACAGCCGGAGAGGGGGTGGATATAGAAGTTGCCGGTCACTTACCTCCCCGGTTCCAGTGCCAGGTCCCAGATCGCGCTGCCCCGTTCTCCCGTCCGGCTGCCGCTTCCTGGTCTGAGCTGTGGCTTGAGACGTCACGGCAGCCGGATGGGAGAACAGGGTGGCGTGATCCGGGACTCCCTCCCCGGCCGTACACTCAAAATACACATTGCTCGGAGTACCCCTTTAAAGGGAACCTGTCACCCCCCGTGCCGGGGTGACAGGCTCCCGACCCCCCGTTAGAGACCCCTATACTTACCTCATCCCGCCGGGTCCCGCTTCTGGATTCGGTCGGGTCCCGGAGATCTCAGCCGCTGCAGCCCGATGCGCGCGCTGAGAGATGAGTCCAACACTCATAGAGAATGACGGAGCGCTGGACTCTCCTGTCATTCTCTATGGGTGTTGGACTCATCTCTCAGCGCGCGCGCCGGGCTGCAGCGGCTGAGATCTCCGGGACCCGACCGAATCCAGAAGCGGGACCCGGCGGGATGAGGTAAGTATAGGGGTCTCTAACGGGGGGTCGGGAGCCTGTCACCCCGGTACGGGGGGTGACAGGTTCCCTTTAAGGAGAGTCCGTCATAAAGACGTATAGAGACTTAAAGGTTATTCCTGCTCTCCTGGGAATTTTGGGAAGAAAGGATATACAAAATAGCTCTCACTGCTTTTAGGCAAAGTGATGTTCCTTCAAGTCAGTGTTTCAGACCATCTAAGAGTCTTAGAACATTGACTGGAGATCTATGCCAAGCCAAAAATCTCTCCAAAAGGAAAGAATTCCCCTCTGCAGACAGCTGTTTTGGGGTTGTAGACCTGATCCTTTAGGAAACCCAATAACTGGACGTCCTACATGGTGAAATCAGGTGAGCGAGGAGGCCATGCGGAAAGGCTGATCCCCCATGCCTTTGTGAAAGTCTCAATTTATGCAATCGAAATATCGTTACTGCTACAGCGCCATGCTTGTGTCACGTTCACCTCTACCGACAAGAAGTCGTAAATTTGGGGGGTTATCATTAAGATGGAGTACATAGGTTTTTATACAATGTTATTTTTTAAAGCTTTTATCACCAATAATATAGTACATTAGCTTGTATACAAGAGAGCTGAGCATAGGGCAAAAAGCTAGTCAAATATTCCGGGTCAGATAATCTATTCCTGCCTTATATATCCATTTGGCTTCTTCTCAGCACATAGTAATATTTCTCCATTAACCATGTTGGTGTTTTCGACATGTCTATTGCGTAAGTGCCGTGGAAATAGCTACGGCCTTCCTTGACCCTGCACCCTATTCTTTGTCATTGGAACAAGCGCTTCCACAAAGAATACATTAGCTACTCATGTTAATAGCAACACGACCTTCCATACGGTATTTACACGGACCCTTCTTTACTTCGAGGACTTGTTGATTTCTATACATTTTACTCCCACCAGATCGTTTTTGACCATTATGCCTTTCTTTGACTTTTTGAGCATTTTTTCTTGCCGCATAGAGTATACATATAGTTACTAAGTGCTTAAATGTTCCTTCGGTTATGTACTGTACAGTAATAGTGACTGCATTAACCTTCCATAATTCAGCCAGCGTCTATTACATTAAAGCTGAATACGACAAACTAAACATTTCATTTTATTTAATTTTTTTTTTTTAATTCATCCTGTCAGTGTTTTGTCAAGTAAAAGCGTCACGTGAAGACTTTTCTTTGGAGTAAATTAAAGCATTAACATGTGGCGGTCTCTAAATACCCAACAAACACAAAGCTTTTAGTACCCGTGCATTTCCCTTTGAATGTCTTCAGTAATGTAATGACAGAATATCGAAGGTGACATAATGTAGAAACATTTCATTACTGCGCACGAAAATATAGTTATGGCTAACACCGTGGAGAAAGCAGAATGTATGGACGTACTGTGCGCTTGTCAGACGTAAGAACATAAAGCTCCCCCTCGGATAGCAAGAAAAACAAGCTAAGGAATAATAATAGTAATAATAACAAAACATTACTATAAAGAAAATGAGGCCCCTGGGCAACAAGCAAAAAAACTTCCTTCCCACTTGCCATTTGAAGGTTGTTTTCGTTACTTTTTCAGCCTACATAATGTAGTCAAAAAGTGCCCAAATAATAAGCGGTATCCAAATAATAATGTGGAAAAGTTCACATAGTCCCATAATTCAGCTCACAAATAGTTGTCATTGGGTTGATACAGCATGTTCTGTCGATCATGGGTGCTTAATGGTGGTCAGGTCAAAGTGCAAGGTGTGAGGTTTTCAGGTGAACCAGGCACCCTCGGCTCTGCTGAGAAGGGGACACTTGGTTAAAGGGGTAGTGCGGTGTTAAGCATTTATTCACTAAATAACACACATTACAAAGTTATACAACTTTGTGATGTGTGTTATTTAAGTGATTGCCCCCCTTCCCCATGTTTCCCCCCACCCACACTAGACTCGGAAGTGTAGTGCATTATACTTACGTATTCGCTGTCGACTCCGGCCGCCATCTTGGGACGATCATGTCATCTTCAGGGGGCCACCCAGACCACTCCAGCCCTCCATCATGCCGGCCCCCCTCCAGCGCGTCATCAGCTGCTCAGCCGGGTCTAGCGTGGGTGGGAGGAAACATGGGAAAGGGGGACATTCACTTAAATAACACACATTACAAAGTTGTATAACTTTGTAATGTGTTTTATTTAGTGAACAAATGCTTAACACCGCACTACCCCTTACAATGCTCGATTTTCCCATTGACCTAAATGGGGTTCCTTACTTAAGCATTGAAACTCAACAGTAGTAGTCATGTTAAGTAGGGGACAGGGTAGCCCTGCTTTCTCCCCAACCATTGTCCTAAGTTACTTGAACAACCCACCATGCGTTACTGGCAGTCCCCGACTGGGTGAAGGTCCCTACACTGACTTGAGGCTTAGGGTATACAAGGAAGTCACAGACACCGGGTTAGAACCAGATAGGCAAGACTGGGGCAAAATTTATAACCAGAGAATAGTCACAGCACATGTCAGGGGGCAGAACTGGAGGGCAGCATCAGAACTAGACAAAAAAGCACACAAGCCGAGTAATGTTAAGTCTGAACGGTAAAGGCAGGAACAAGGCAGATGGTCTCAACCCAGGAAAAGCAGAGAACTAGGAAATTTACTAGGAAGAGAGACCAAACACAGGCAGCGGCCTGTTAAAATAGAGTGCCAGAGGGAGCATGGAAAGTTACAACAGAGAGTGGCCTATTGTCCAAGCTCCCTCATTTGGCAGCCTACCCCACTTCCAACCCTGATGACCAGCCCTGATCATCTTATGTTTGCTATCGGCTCTTTACTAGTTTTGAGCGTAATGTGGGGAGAGACGTATAAATGATCACTCGTCTTTCACACATTACTTGTAACACAGGAAGGTGGGCAGCCTTCAAGCAATTTATCGACAGATAAAAATGACCCGATCAGCCAACAAAGAAAAGTGTTTACCCGTTTGTTGACTGATCGTTCGTCCTAGAACGAATTTGGCCCACCAATTTCTAGTGGGTGTATAAATTTTACCTGGTGTTCCTTTAAGTGATATCTCATGTTTCAATCCTTTAATAAAATTCATAGAGTCAGCAGAGGATAGTCAAATGGGAATAGATTATCTGTCAATCCAACTATAAAAACATTATGAGTTTGTGTTTTTTTTTTTCCCTTTTATCCTCGGTATTCAAAAAATAAAATAATAAAAATAAAAAATAAAAATTCTAAGAAGGCAAATGGGAAAGAGTATGAACTCCTGTAGAACATTGTGAATTTTACATTAACGGGAAAAAAGTACATTTCTTTCTATTTCACCTTTGTATAAATGTTCTTTGCATTCTTATCTCCCTTCCTATCCGTTCTCTTTGGCAGCGCACACATGCCCACTCTCTCAAACTTGAAACTAATTTCAAAGTTGGCAGTATCAAGTCAGGTCATTATCTTGTTTTTACTTTTTTTTTTTTTTTTTACTTTTTTGCTCTCTCTTTGCTTTTGTACACCGAAACTTTATTATACTGCTTTGCTTGCAGATCGGTCTTTGATAATTTTAGATTCCGGGAGGCAAGGGATCTTGGCGCTTGAAAGCATTTATTTATTTTTTAAGCACAGGTCTTTATAGAGGGTATAAATCATTATGATACCTGTGGCAAACAGTCATCTGAAATGGTCTCACGTCCCCGGAGCTTTTAACGGCTCTGGCTCGATTTCCACAGGACAAAAATTTGCGGTGATAAATCTCTCAGTCTATTAGCTAAAGTGTGTTGGTTAAGAAGCCTAAATAAGGGCGACTAGCAAAAAGAAAATATATGTATGATATAGTGTGATAGAGAAAAGTGCACAGTAAGAAGGTAGGAAGAAAAACATGACATTTTTTAATTTTTCAATTTAAAAAAATTTGGGAAATTCTAAACAACCCTTTTTGATATTGACCATTGGTGCTTACATTAAATTATCTTAAATTTTTCATATTACAATCAAGTCCTTTGTATTTCCTGAGGCACAGCTTGCTTTTGAGCTATTGGCATAATACAAGCCGTGATAGAAGAGAGGTGGTCCCATAGCAATTTGTTTAAACTAAGCTCCACCTCATTATAAAATCAGATTTTGCCACCTAGGGCCAAAGGGCTTCATTCTGTTTTTCTCTTACATGCCCTTTCCACAACTTATTATTTGCTAACAGTGCAGTTACTCTATAGAGAAGACCTCTGTGCAGGTACAAAGGGGACCCAACCTGGACCTCTTCTCTCTAAGTGAGACTCAATGTAGCCCCACGGTCTGCTTGTATGGTACATAGGCCCTCGGCCATGTGCTTCATGCTGCAGAAGTGTAGAATAACTTGAATTTCATCAGAACAGAGATCTGTTAGGCCACAACCATAAAACCTCTTTTTTTTGGCTATTTGAGGGCCATTTGTTAGGACGGCCGTCATTTTGAACAGCCGTTATTTCAAAACAACAACCGTTATTCCACAAATGGATTTGTTGTTTTAAAATGACAAACATTATTTGGACTTGAATAAAAAGGCAGTCCAAAATAACGGCCATCAAGCGGCAAAAAAAAGATGCTGCGTGGTCGTGGCCTTATACAGTATATCAGTGTTTTCTGTACTGAAAAAAAGCTGTATCCTATTCTCCCCATTTCAGGTAAGACCAGAGCTGGGCTGGTTGCCAGTAGTGCTGTGGGGAGTTCTGATGCGGGCGCGCATTGATCTGCCCGCATCAGAACTCTGCAGGCCAAAAAATCATCCGGCCCCTACTGCAGTACCGGTCAGGATGATCTTTTCACGGAACAGCCGGTCTAATACGAGGTCTGAACAAAGCCTTAGACCTCATACAGTACTTGTATCAGAACAGACGACCCTAATAAAGTATGCAAGAATTTTTACATTACTACAAAGCTAAGATTTTAGGTAGACCTCCGGAGGACTTCATTCTGAGGAATAGCAATAGACGACTCTTTGGACAAATAATATTGTAAATTGGCCTTTCAAACATTACAATATACATGTATATCCTTGTGTTATCCTTGTGATATCGCGGAAGAGGCTCTCGTTTTCAACCTTCACGTCTTAGTTCATAATGAACTTCCCCCATTGGGCTTATGTCTCATTTTTAATGAGATGCCAATAATGATTTATGGTTTTCACCGGCAAATTGAGCCGATCATTGGTTTTTTCTTGTTTGCTGGCCATTTTTCAAATCTTGCTGACTCTCATGAGGGATCCTTTCAGCTTTAAGTGATTGCCCCTTTAAATTAAACAGCGATTCTATCCATTAAGATTGTTGTTTCTGCAATGTTCTGGGCTGTAGCATTGATAATTGATCGCCTAGTGGAACGTGACAGCGTCTATAATAATTATGAATTGTTATATGGATAGTTAATGCTGTGATGTGGAGGTATTTATATGTTATTATTTGCACGTGATGATGTAATAATCGGTCTCGTATACACGCAACAGTAAAAAAATAAAATAACTGATCAATTATTTGTATGTTATAACCTAAATTCTGTACGACAAAGAAATAGGAATACTACATTTTTGCAATCCCTTTTGGGGAATGGAAAAACAGATGCAATTGTGTGTATCCGTTTTGATCCGTTTTTTCATTGACTTCCATTATAAAAAAAAAACGGTTCAAAACACGTTTTTTTTTTTAAACGTGCACAAAAACATATGTGCCCTTATGTTTGTGTACCTTAAACACAAAAATAATTCTGATGGTGTTAATACGGCCCACTATTTGAACCTGCCAGGTCGCTCACTCATTGCCTGAGTGTCAGTCTCTCTACAGACTCTGCCTCTAGCCTCATGTTACCGATATTGTCTGCCTATGTTTGACCTTGCTCTGCTATGGGTTTTGTATCTTCCCTTTGCCCCTGGATTGCTGCTCTTCTATGTTTTTCATGGTTTTAATTTCTCGTCTGAACATCTTTACCTGACTACCGCCCAGTTCCATCATGACATTTGTGTCTCACTAACAGTCGGTGAATATTCTAGGGACTGCCAGCTCAAACTTGGCCATTCCAACCTTCCATGTAATGAACCCTTGTGAAGAACTGGCACATAAGTAAATTTATACAGGAGTAATTTACTGGACCTTTTTTCTCTAGCCTGTTGTACGATGATGTTCTGTGCACGGTAACACACTGCTTCCTGGTGTTCCTTAAGTTTTGACCCAGTGTGGTGGCAATAGATAAAAGTAGTGAGACCATGTGACGTAGCAATGTTTCAGTCCTGCCAGGACCTTCCTCAGGCTGTGCGGTCTCTGAGCTCAGAGACCGCACAGCCCGAGGAAGGTCCTGGCAGGACCGAAACGTTGCTACGTCACATGGCCTCACTACTATTATCTACTATTAGGCTATGTTCACACTACGTAAGAGACCGGCCGTTTCGTGACCCCGGCCGGATGATCTTTCCGGCCGCAGAGCTCTGATGCAGGCGCATCAGCGCGCGCCCGCATCAGAGCTTCCCATAGCGCACAGTGAAGCGAACAGCCGGAGCCACTCGCTTCACTGTGTGAACTGACAGGGCTTTCTGTCAGTTATTTGCTGCCCCATATGGGATCCTGGCCGGAGCGTGTGCGATGTGTATACGCTCCTGCCGGGATCCCATTGAAAGTAAGGCATTGTTCCCCCACGGCAAAAGTACGGCCGTTGTTGGCATCGGCAACAACGGCCGTACTTTTACTTAGTGTGAACATGGCCGTATACTGGTTGGAGAATATTTGTACCTATACACTGTGAAATAAATTATCTCATCAGCATGATTTGAGTGCTGTGGCCTTACTACTTTGCTTTTCCATATTGATTAAAGTCGGAAGTCACTCTCTCCAATGCATTCTCTATGGGAGAGTGAATCCACGCAAGGGACACCAAACATCGCTGGTAAGTATATGCACCAAAACCCGGGGGAGGGGGGGGGGGTGAGATAAAACATTTTTCCAGAGTGCTTCTTTAATTACGAACCACACCTGAACTGGAGACAAGAGTGGCGCTGTATGTGGAAGAAAGTGGCCAAGTGCTGGATAACCCTTTTAAGGTACTACTTTCAAAGTACATTGGCCTAACACTTTACTAGCTCCTCAGTTTATCTACCATACGCCTCATGATTTATGAAAGACATTATATAATAATATATATTTTTTTTTACCAGAAGAGTCATTGCCTCTTGTAGTTTTAGTAGTACTGAATCTTACGGCCAATGGTGTTGGGTTTCACTGCCTGTAGTGTTGAGTTTTACCAACCATGGTGTTGGGTTCATTCCTTGCCTCCTTATTAAGGGTATGTCCACACTGTGGAAATCACGCAGATAACATGCCATGGAATCCACTGCTCGTCCATGCGCGCTCCCGCTTCACTCGCTGCCCATCCAAAAGACTCCATTCTATGGTTAGGTAGATTTTGCCGTCCAACCAAACAATGAACAGGTTCATTCTTTAGGTGGACAGTGGAATCCGCCTCACCATAGAATGGAGTCTATGGGATCGGCGGAAATTCAAGTGGGAGCGTGGGGGGGGCGAGCGAAGGAATCCGCTGCAAGTTATTCACGTGATTTCCATAGTGTGCACATACCCTTACTTTCACCCTATAGCAAAGGGATCACACAGGGCTAGGCTCTCCTCTCTCCAAGGGTCCCATAGTGATCTAATGGGCTGCCACTTTGCTGTAAAAAGAAGAGGATAAGAATAAGAGTACGATGAGCAGTAAAGACACGGATGGGGTTACATCACCCAGTAGCCAATCCGATTTGGTGGCAGAAGGTGGTGTTGATCTTGTTGAAGGCAGTCATTTGCAGGCCACAGACAGTGAGAAGAAGGTTGGTCCTGATGGAGTGGCTTTCTATAAGGATCATAGATCCAAACACTTTCCAGTTGTCAATTTCTACCTGAACACTGAACATCCACATCATATATTCATATTCCACAAATTCAGTTTTTATATACAGTGATTAATGTCAAGCAAGAAATACATAGCACCCAGCACACATAAATTATAGAGAAACTTCATTTACTTGAATTAAGTGACAGGGTTCTAGGCTGTAAATTATATATGAAATCAATTTCTCCATAGCCTTTCATTTCCCCTGTTAGCTGCTTTACGTGTTGTATGGAGAAATATGCATCGGAGCAAAATAAGACAAATCAATCCAGTCAAGGATAACTATTAGCACATTGGTTATTAGAGAAATATATCGTCTAGCAACTACTCAGGGATATTAGGGATGAGAAATAGAAAACTGAAGACGCCAACCAAGGCTACCAAGAGATAGCTGTATATTGAAAATACCGCATACTGATTTATTATTTAGTTCAATGTAAAACCAGTATGACGTTAGTTTGGAGCCAAAAAAATGACCAAGACCAAGGCTCCAGCTCCACCATAATCCCAACCCTGGATGCACAACGTGCAGGGAATCATGGCAAAGGAGCGATGTTCACACTACGTAAAACTACGGCCGTAGTTCTCCCCGCTCCGGCCGGGATCCCATGCGGCGCCGGAAAAAACTGACATGTCAGTTTTCTGCGGCCGAAATTCAGTGAATTCCGGCCGCAGAAAGACCTGTCAGTTCACACAGTGAAGCAAGCGGCTCCAGCGGCTCCTCACTGTGGGCTATGGAAAGCTCTGACGCGGGCGCGCGCTGATGTGCCCGCATCAGAGCTCTGCGGCCAGAAAGATCACCCGGACGGTACTTAAGTTCCGGGGTCGCGCAACGGCCGGTCTCTTACTGTGTGTGAACATAGCCTAAGGCTTTACTCAAGGTCTACACTTTCCATACATCAAGATAAAGGTAATATCAACGCATTTCAGCTTTAACAAATGATGCTCGGACTGGTCTGCTATAAAAATTTGTTATACTCCATTACCCAGATCCCCAATCCATCCTGATTGTCCCCAGTCTAAGAAATGCTTCTTGCTGTAGGCTTGCAGGAAACACTTGCTCAGCCAATCACTAACAGGGGTGTGTCACTGCTATAGCCATTGATAGGCTGAGCTTGCATTAAAAGGGTAGTGCGGTGCAACACATTATTTCACTAAATAACACACATTACAAAGTTATACAACATTGTAATGTGTGTTATTTAAGTGAATGGCCCCCTTCCCCATGCCCCCCCCCCATGCTAGACCCAGAAGTGTGATGCTGTATACTTACGGAATCACTGTCCACCCTGGCCGCCATCTTGGATGCTTAGCCAATTGCGGCTGAGCAGCTGATGACGCGCTGAAGGGGGGATCCTCCTGGAGATGACGGCCGGGGTCGACAGTGATTCAGTATACAGCATCACACTTCCGAGTCTTGCGTGTGGGATGGGAAACATGGGGAAGGGGGCCATTCACTTAAATAACACACATTACAATGTTGTATAACTTTGTAATGTGTGTTATTTAGTGAAATAATGCTTTACACCTCACTACCCCTTTAAACTAAAGCAGGGAGCACCACATCGAGATGCTGGGGCAATCGGGATGGATGCAGCGGGAGATCAGAACAGATGAGTGTATATATATATATATATATATATATATATATATATATATATTATTTTTTTTTTCCCTTGTCCAAGCCCATACGTTACAGCTTTTTTGTATTGGACAGACCCTTTAAGTTCTTCCTTTAGCTATGGCTGCAAGCAACAAGAGTTTTATGACTACATTGACTTTTGGTTATAATGCGTTTTATTTTTTTTCTGTATTAAATACACATCTTCTTTATATTTTCTTTTTACAATCATACTGTCATCCTCATAGTGTCCAATGGATCTTACTACTAATGGGTTCCATTGAGGTTCCAATGTGGTGTCTTTCGCTTTGACAGCAGATTAAACCTGCATACTGCACTAGTCTTGCTTTCATGTTTGATAAAACTGACAATGGAATCTCAGAATGGAAGAATTTTTCAATTTTTGCTTGTGAGAGGGATTATTTTAGGGGGGAAATGTGTTGTATTTTTTGATGGAATGATTTTAGGGTACATATAAGTTATTGCTTAAAGGGGTATTAGAAAAACATGATGTTGCCAGGTAGGCTATTAAAAAAAAAAAAAAAAAAAAAGGTGATACTTACCTACCCCAATGCCCACATGCCCTGCTGCAGCACTCGCTGCTTATCTATAGACTCCTGGACTGGAAGGAGATGTATTGCGAGATGCATTTCTAATAAAGCAGGAATTTACAGTATATGTACAAGATGCACAGAATTCTCCTTTAAACCCAAGTTAAACTCATATTGCAAGATTGTTCTCTGGCCGCTTTGGTGAAAAATAAATGCTGTTGGTCAGTGGCGATGTGTGAATATGAGTCATGCCTCCATAACAGGGATTGTGCTTTCAGTAACACGGACGCTATTTATATCCCAGAGTAAATTATTATCATTGTAAACCTGCTGGGGCCCTAATGGGATTAATTAAAAATACAGATGGTTTTCTGTTTTCTATCCCTTGTATAAATAGCAAAATCATCACCCTGGGTCTACATGACATAAAGCAAGAAAACAAGGCAGAAAACGCCGGATGACTGCAGAACCAGGGGAGTGAATGGGGGTCGGTCTGTCTGTCTACTTTAGTTTTTCTGTATAGGAAGTCGCTGTTTGTTTTTGTGGTGGTAAAAGGAGAAGTTAAAAATAAGTGGAAATTACTTTAAAAAGTCACGTGACCAAAGTATGTCGGGAAAGGGTTAAGCTGTACCTATGTTAAACCCATCCTACATGACCCAGAGCTGCACACATATTATAATGTTCTCTTTAGATATGAATAGATCTACAGTAAATGCTGCTTAAATTCAATGGTTGAAATCGCACTGCAGTTTCTTTCTTCTTCTCTTGAGTGAACCTCCATTGTGACTTCATTTGATGGTAACTTTAAAGTGTCCCTGTCACTTCCATAAACTTTTGATATGTCCTAGAGAACGGTTAAAAGTTTTGATCGGTGGGAGTCTGGGTGCTGACACCTCAACTGCATGCTGCTTCTCCCCGCTGTGTGTGTGTCCCTTAGACTTACCATAGGAGACTGCTGGGCAAAGCTTGGAGAGAAACCACCTAGCACGCACTTATCTCAGATCATTCTAGCTAGAACGTTTAATATGTCTCTATTGGTGTTAAGCGGAGATGCTGAACTGTTGGAGTTTTGGAGCAATGTTCTCCGAACCCAAGCGCTCACTATTTGACTCCCTGTAGCTGCAGAAGTTGGATCCAGCCTTAGGGAGTCCTGGAAAACATGGATAGAACCATAGGCCAGAACTCCGTAGGGCTTTATCCAACTTCTGCAGCTACGGGGAGTCAAATGTCAGACGTTCGGGTTTGGAGAACGTTACCAAACCTGAACAGTTCGGCATCTCCGCTCAATAGTAGTCTTTATGATAATTGAAAAACATGGCCAGACTAGTCCAGAGCCATCTTAAAAGGATTTTTGAAGCGCAGCCTCTAGTAAGTGCGGGGGGTAGGGCAGAAAGCTCCCTGCGGTGCGTTCCGTGGCGACATTCTTACAAGACTAACACAGACATTGAAAGACAGAGAAGAGAATTGCTCATCGCTACTTGTGTTTTACAGTCAGTTCAGTGGGCAGAGGGGCCCCCATGGGCCCCCAGCAGGGTGCTTACCCTGCCCAATGGGAAAGAAGGCTCTGGACCAGTCCATAGGTTGTGTCTGGTATTCAAATGAGTAAGGCTTAGGTGTAATGCCACGTACAAACTGTGGACATTTGTGGTGCTGTTTTTCTTTTTAAGAAAGTTATCGAATCCTGCACGACACCTTTTAAAAAATCTTTTCTGATGGCTGTATTGTTTATTTGTAGACAGTCTGTGCCTATAGTTTTGTGGCACTGACTTAATTTCAACGGTAATTGCAGTTGGTTCATAATGGAGACCTAAGGTTCACCAGATTCTACAGTCCCCCCTTCTCCTCACCATGAAAGGGGTTATCCAGTGCTACAAAAACATGGCCACCGTCTTCCAGAGACAGCACCGCTCTTGACTCCAGTTCAGGTGCAATTAAGCTCCATTCACTTCCATGGAACTGAGTTACAAAACCTGCACCCACACTAGAGACAAGAGTGGTGTGGTCTCTGGAAGAAAGTGGCCGTGTTTTTGTAGTGCTGGATAACCCCTTTAAGCTTAATGGATTTTTTTTTTAACCAAGATATGTAACTATGTAAGGGACCTTCCTATTGGCTACAACACTGTATCACAACTAAAATAAAGGTTAAATTAAAGTTTTTAATAGCCGCCAATCTACCTGGAGTCACCAGGGTTTGGCTGCATACCATTGGTAAGAAGATCATCGGGGCTGAATGCACTTTTCGAATATGATGTTGGCCTCGTATAAGAGTGTGAAGCGTTACTAGATAATCTCTTTCTTTTTTGTTACAGGCCGGGCAGCAGCGTTGGTGGGAAACAGAAATCTCAGTTGATGGACCCATTAAAAAAGGCGAATTAATCACCAATAACCTGACGAAACTTGTCAAGCCAGAGCCCTATGAAATCCGACTCACCCCTATCAACAGATTTGGAGAGGGGGACTCTGCTATTCGAATTATCAAGTACAGCGGTTAGTGTTCTTTCAATCACAACAATGACGTTAGGTTTTGTTGGTATACTATAGAAATCTTAAACGCTATGGGCAGTTTTACAACTGTTTGTTTTATTAGATCTAGAATGCAAAATGAAGCAAGTTTACTATTAGTCTTTATTTTAAAAAAAATCTTACAGTTCTGTATATACACCTATAAAATGCTCAGAAAAAAAAGTGTCTCCATGGTAACAGACTACAAACAAACTGTGTAGTGTGTAGTCTGATCCTGTAATTATAGGTAGTTCACTCCATTGTTCCCTTTTTTGTTTGTAAGATAGAAAGAAGTAGGGAGCAGACAGAAGAAAGTAGAATCTTAAAGGGATATTCCCATCCTACATTGATCAACGTGAGCAGAACAGCTGGGAACCCCACCGGTCCAGAAAACATGAACAAAATTGTCCCCAGAATAAATGATGTATGGTATGGCCACTTAAGTTAATATGCACTTGTAGTTTTAGGTGAATTTTCAGGATAAGCCACAACGTGTGTGTCACTTTTTCTGGCAACTTCATAACTTTTATGTGGTATTTTTCACCAGTTTCACTAATTGTCAGTTGTCCTTGAGCTAGTGGGTGGAGTCTAGCTTTCCCTACAGCACCCCTAAAAGCAGCAGCAGCATGGAGGACAATATAGAGCAGTACTAGGCAGCCTAAGCTGTGAATCAACCCTTGGGATGAGACCTATTACAGACAATAAGCTCCTGTGTGGTTTCATTGCAATCTGATCTCTCAGGGAGCTGCTAGTCCTTCTTGTAAACACAAGACAGAAATAAGCTCAGTAAAAGTTTAGTTGGATAACAGTATTTAATTTTTTTAAATGTACATATATATATATATATATATATATATATTCTGATAATGTTACTGAATTTTTGGTTCTTACACTAATTTTGTGCTCCCATTCTTTTACAGCTCCAATTAATCCACATTTACGTGAGTATCTATAATTTTTTTCCATCAATGTATCACCACCATCATGTCTTAGCAAAGGACTTTACAATGAACATATTTTTCATTTGTACCCAGTGACTAGAGATAAGTGAACTTACAGTAAGTTTGGGTTCGCGCCAACCTGATCGCTCTACATTTGAATCCTACAGCCTGGAGAAGATGGAGGCAGCCTTAGGGCCGGATTCAAATGCCGACCTATTGGGTTGATGCAAACCCAAACTTACTGTAGGTTCACTCATCTCTACTAGTGACCCTTACGGAGGAATTGATTGTGTAGTGAAAAATCACCGTTTTTTATTATTATTTTCTTAGAAATACTGTATAAAAGTGGCTCCTAAAGAATAAGAAGCGCCAGTGACAAACATTCTATGTTACATCGAAGCAGTTTTTAGATCTGAAGTTTTATGTGAGAATTTTGTGGTGTTCAGTCTACAAAGGATATATCGGCATTTACTGTCCAGAGCTTTTAGCGCAAGAACAAAAGTTCACCGCTTGACCTTTGTCGCTACTTTATGAATATCCTCACTTTAAGGTGGAAAAAAAAAATGATCACTATGCCTCCTTCCACATAGAGTGCACCTTGCTTTCATTACTTTTGTTCTTTTTAGTGAACTTTTCTCAACTATTTAGTGGTCATATATATATTTTTTTTTTTCATTGCAGCTTTGAGGTTTTTTTTTTAATACAATGGTGTCAGGATCACCGGCAGAGTCACAGCAGATGAAATCGTTTTCAACATTTTCCTTTAAATTATACATTTGTATCATACACATTCATCAAACTGTATTTTCATTTTTACCCTACTCTGTGGTCAACCATGTTCTTGTGATATAGAAGAAGACTGGACAGGCCATGTATAGCTTGATCCGAATAGCCCATCTAACGCTTCCACCATTGCTGAATACGGCCAATGATTTCTGATGCAAGACTGTTACCTTTAACCCCTTGTATACGATACCTATGCGAAAGAAGGAGAATAAAGGTAATTGGCTGTAGTGCTAAAGCTTTGGCTGTCCAGGCATGGTGGAAATTGTAGTTTTGCAACACCTGGAGGGCCAAATGTTTCTCATCCCTGGCCTATAAGAAGTTGCATCCAACTTCTTCAGCCACCAGTAATCAAATGCCACACGCTCGATTTAGGTCAAACCTGATCATGGTCGAGTTTTACTCATCTCTAGTAGCGACCTTTGTTTTTAATGCTACCTAATGTAAGCCGGAACGCATCCCATGTAGTCACCTGTAATCTTACCTAATGTGAGCCGAAATACATCATATTTAGTGACTAGAGATGAGCAAATCTCTGGAACGTTAGAATGGGCCCGAACCTGAACTCTCGGCATTTGATTATTGGTGTTTGAAGTTGGATGCAGCCCTAAGTAGTCCTGGAAAACATGGATTCAGCCATAGGCCATAGCCTGTACTCTTGTTTTCTAGGCAGCCTTAGGGCTGTATCCAATTCTTCAGCCATCGATAATCAAATGCTGAAAGTTCTGGTTCAGATAAACCTGAACTCGCTAGAGATTCGCTCTGATCTAAGCCTGATCTGAGCTGAAATGAATCACATGTACTGACATTTGCCTATGAGGCCGCCAACTACGAGTCAGAACACCTCATATGTAGTGACTTTTGCCCATAAGCTGCCTTTTGTGCACAAAAACGTGTCACATGTCAAGCTTTTTGCCTTTAATTCTGCCTTATGCAAACCGAAATAGGTCAAATGAAGTGGTTTTTGCCTGTAATTCTGCCTTATATGAGCCGAAATGCATCACATTAGTGATTTTTGCTTATAACGCCCAATGTGAGCCAAAACGCGGAGAAGACAGCGCTGTACATTATGTAGTGGCCGTGCGGGGTTACTGCAGCTCTACTCCCATTCACTATATATATACATATAATATATATATATATATATATATATATATAAATAACTCGCATGGGGTACCGGATATCAAGATTTATCATTATTTAAAAAGAAACCTTCCAGAAAGCCCCTTTAAGGGCATTTCTATTGGAGGTTTTTCCTAGGCATAGAAGCTATATAGCATAAGGCATGTTACTAGCAGCTACAAATGTCCTTATGCATGTAAAGCTGTTATTAATCTTTCCGTAGATCGTGCTGAGCTCGGGATTATTTGCAGTTTATAGGGTCACAGACAAGCTGAGCGCCTGACCTTTTGTTATCCACAAGTAAAGAAGATGATATGATTCATCTATCATGTCAATAAAACATCTGAGGCGCAGAGCGGCCCGGCAGGATCTTTCATTGAGGCCCCCTCCGAAGTCCCCCGCTGGAGGCCACTGTTACTATCACACGCAATATATACATATGTATAGAGAGAGATTACCACCTACCGGGCCGCTGCTATTACCATCCGCATAAGAGCCAAAAATAAACTGATAATTGCTTTTATGTGATTAAAATAATTACATGTTCCAGAGCCAAAGGGTTCGCATCGCAACAATGTATTAGTCTAGCTGTATAGCCCCTATAGGAAAACAATAATTACCTGAAGAAAATGAACCGATCTATGTGTATAGAGAATGGAGCAAATGTGTGCATTGTTAAACCTGTTTGTATTTACATAGATAGTTGGTGTCATCCATAGAGACTGTAAGCACGAAAGACTATTAAAAGACTTCAGTAGAATTAGCACTTCTGGAATCAGTATATGGGGCCATTAGGGACACCCAACCCTTCTATGATGGAAGCCTTGAATGGACTGTGTAATGCTTTAAAATTTTTGCTGTGCTCTTATTTTGGGGTATAAATGAGGGATAAGATCCAGTATCGGACCATGTTAAGATTTACTATAGGGCCCCTACTGTGCAGTAGTCCACCATGTAAAATTATTTATACCGATTCGGCATTGAAATCCAAACCCCGTTCATAATCGACAAGGAAGATCCAGGACATGTCGTAGATTGTTATATGTTGTAGATTTCCTAAGTATTTTTGCAAAGCAAAGATATATTTGCCATCCTAGGAGAAAGGGTAAATCTTCTCCCAAAGACCAACTTTTTTGAGAAGACGAGTCTCTAATCCAGACCAAATTTCCTGTGATTTTTGATTTTCACTTCTATCGCACATGTTGCGTAGTGGCCATCTCCTTTGAGCAGACCACCCCCATAGAACACTACTTTCAAAAAAATCTTGTGTGGTCTCAACAAAGTTTTACTGGCTTCCTCCCCCAAAAACTATCATTCTTATCATGGGAAGTATTTGTTTGTGTAATCTACTTCTCAACAAGTTTGAAGATGTAAAAAAAAATAAAATTGAAGATTTGTAAGTGGGTGAAACCTTCTGTAGTTACTTTTAGACACAAAACGAAGAGGGTCCAGGGTGAAGAATATAAAGGATCAAAGGTTTAATTTGTAACGGCGCGTGGCCATGTCCATTACCCCCTACCTGCTCAGGTTCATACTGCATTGTGATCGTCTCCCTTTTCTCTCAGCATGCTTCTCCTGCAACAACCTTCTTGCTTTGATCTGATCTCCTGCTGATTTGGGCTCCCTGTAGTGGCAGGCAGGCATGTTCTCCTCTACTTATAGCCCATACCACAGGCTCTGGACATTTCTGGCAACTTCTCCTGAGGGTATATATAGTCTCCTCCATCCCTTTTTGCTGAGTAGTTGGTGTTGATTCCCAGCATCCATGTCTGTGCTACCTAGCTTCCAGCCACTTTCAAGCAATCTTCAGTTATATGGATCTCCATTACTTTCCAGCTCCAACCCAATCTCCTAACATGCATCCCGCACTTCTACCAGAAAAAGAGCATTTATTACTGTACTCCAGCATTCCTCCAGTTCTTCAGTCGGTGGTCACAGAGGTCCTTCTCTGAGGGTAAAGACCTGGGAGTCTCCCGCAACTGGCCTTGCCGTGAGCACTGGTAAAAAAAGGGAATTCCATAGACTCCACTCCTCAGAGAAGGGACGTCAGCACTCATTAGTGAACCTGGGGATCCACCTCTTCGTGCTTGTCCGCTCATTATTGTATCACCATTATTGTAGATTCATAGAACATGTGCACGTTCACTCAATATTATCAATAAGATCATTTATGATGCAACCCTTGAAAAATAGATGATAGAGGCAGCACTTTGGAGCTGGACTCAGAAGCAGGTAAATGGAGTTTACCGTGCCTTGGCCGGAGGTAGCGGGGCACTTGGCCAGGACAGTTGGCAGCTACACTATGCCTATTCTCCGTCTTACGTCACTGACTGTACCTAGGGCTTATTTTTGGAGTAGAGCTTATATTGAAGGCCTACTCCAAAAACCCTACTCCAAATTTAAGCTAGGACTTTGGGGGAAACACGGTAGTAGCAGCATTTCCAGAGATTGTCTGAAATGAATCACAATAGTTTCAGGCCAGGTTTTTTTTAAGGGGGGGGGGGGTTTGAAACAAATTCAATCTCTGCAAAATCCGTTCACTCATCTCTAGCTTATATTTTTTATACAAGAATAATCCTTGTTGTTGGACTTTGTTGAAGTATAAAGCTATATGAAAGGAATATCACATTGGCTCATTGGCTCTTTGGCTCAGGTAGCAAAGAGGACTAGAGAACCCTTTACACTTCAACAAACTCTAACAACTCAGGTTTATTCTTCCTGGCTCTTAAATTTGTCAAATTTGTCAAATTTATATATGAAATGTCTTGATTTCTCTTAGGGGAGTTTCACTGTGGATTTGAAGATGGGAATATCTGCTTGTTCACCCAGGATGACTTAGATATTTTTGACTGGACAAAGCAAAGTGCCGGCACAAGAGATACTAGGTACACCCCAAACACAGGGCCCACGACAGATGCCGGCGGATCCAAGCAAGGTAGTTGCCTCCAAGTCCTGGTTGACAATTGTAAAATATTGCAGACATTTATGAGTTATTATCTGTACAGCCAGCCCTCTGCTCTTATCCATCTAGTGTCATTTGGAAAATTGGCAGCAAATTTCTCATTCTGTCATGTGCAATTTTATATGTTTTTCAAAAAGTTTAACAGTGTCCAAATGCATTGTTCTCCTATAGGCTTCTACATGTACATTGAGACATCTCGTCCCCGTTTGGAAGGAGAAAAAGCCAGACTACTTAGCCCAGTCTTTAACATAGCGCAGAAGAATCCTTATGGGTCCAGCAATACAGCTTATTGTTTTAGCTTTTTCTACCACATGTATGGAAGACATATAGGTAAGTTATTCTCTAGAAGACCACCTGTCTTTGAGGGAAAAACAGTCCTAGGTGGCCTTGCACTCGAGGCAAAAAGTCTAGATTTATGGTGATGTTTGGAAGAATTTACCATGACCAATGCTCAACAAAACTTTATTTATAATAAATGTATATAAATTATAGGCGCATGGACATCTGGTACTCGTGAAAAGGCCATGAATATCAATGTGTTGTGGAAAACTACTTTGTAAAGCATTATGTTATACCAAATTTAGTGGACGGTCAACAATAGTCAAAGGAATCATGGGGATCAGGGAGACCATCCTGCCATTTAAACATGAGATTTCACTTGGTTATGTTTGAGGTTTAGCTTAAAGAGGTATTACAATCTGAACATTATTGGCTCATTTTATCAGGTCCTACGTAAGTAACCTGTTTCAAGATGGAGGGCCTCATTGCCCCCTCTAGTCTGGTTGTGGCAGCCAGCGGTGGTTAGGAAGCTGAAAAGAAACCGTACTGTTTTATGACATTTACAGTAATTTTTTTTTACTTACAATTGCAAGATACGCTATAAACATAACTTGGGAGATAGACTATGATAACCCCGGGACCCTGACAACCTGCTCTTCGGTGACTCAAATACTCCAAAAATGGAGCTGGAAGCAGTTGGCTCCATACTCGCTGTAATGGTGGCACCATGGTACTGCAGCTCCAGCTCCTATTCAATTATAGGAGCTGAGGCTGCAGTGCCAAGGCACTTCCAATACACAGGGAATGGAACCAGTTTGTTCTAGCTTTTTTTCCTCAGGATACTGTAGGCACTGAACAGCTGATGGGCAGAGTGTCAGGTGTTGGCACGCCATTGATTAACTATTGATAGCCTACCCTTTATGGGCTCAGCCCTTTGTGGCTTCAAAACCACCTCTGGTGGCCAGAAACAGGCCAGAGGTGGCCCGGAGGTCCTTGTTCTTGACAAAGATGCAAGTCCCATGCATAAGACTTACATCCATAACATGACTTACATTAATGTCATAGCAATGCCTACTTGTGACAACCAAATGGAGCCATAGCCTCTATTGTTTTGTTGGTATTTTGGAAGTTTGATATGGTAACTTTGAAAACCATATTAAGTGTTTAGAGACTGATTGTTTATTAGAGATGAGCAAACCCCAAGCACGCCTCGATCCGTCCAAACCCAAGTGTGCAACATTTGACTTCATCCAACTTCTTCAGCCACCACTAATGAATGCCGCACGCTTGGGGGTTGGGTCAAACCAGAGCGTGCTCGAGGTTCCCTCATCTCTATTGTTTGTAAAGTGATCAAGAGGGTCACATCCAATAGATAAAAGTAAAAAAAAAAGAAAGTTAAGGTGAAAGATTAAACTTCCTAGATGTTGGCATGAATATTTGAGTAGAATGAATCCACAAGTAGAAAACACCCACCACGACTAGTCAGCTGCGCTCATCCTAATGGCGGCCAATCACCCATGTCCGGCTCCTCAAATGGTTTGGGCATACTCCGCGTGCATTGTTGTGCCAGACAACTATTTAGTGCAATCAATTATAAGACTCATTAGCACTTTTCCAAATGGCAAAACATACTTGTGATGATTACAGCGCTCCTTGATAACAGCAGGTGCTTTGTTGTGGCTCGGTAAGCAATCTATCCCATTTATATTGTTCTGCGCTGAGCACTCTCCATTTAGGAGTGGATTTCACACACTGTGCTCTTATTTCTAATTACGCCTCCAATTTTAAAGGGAGCCTGTCACCTTACATTTGTTTTTCAGGAGATTTGGAGCACTGTACGAGAAAAACAAATTTCCAACATAGTATCATGGCTAGCTTTATTTCGGATGATACCTCGAGTGATGCTTCTCATTGCACTCTCTACCTGCCATACTGTTAAATAGTGCATACGGTACTGTGGCTTATTATAAGTGCCTTTTAAAATATTTCCATATTTCCTTAGCACAATTGGTCCGATCATTCGACATTTGAATACGAGTGGCTCAATAAGTTGGATGCAACCCTAGGGAGCCCGGGAAAACATGAATACGGCCATAGGCCATAGACTGTATCCATGTTTTCTTGGACTCCCTAGGGCTGCATCCGATTTCAGCCACCAGTATTCAATGCTGAACGATTAGTCTCGCGCATGTCTAAAGGGGTATTCTGGGAAAAATTAACTTATCCCCTATCCACATGTAAAGTAGGAGATTGCGGGGGGTCCGACCCATGAACCGTCTGGCGATCTTCATATTGGACCACACCGATTCTGTTATGAATAGAGCCCTGGGTCGGCACACGACTCGCAACGCTATTCATTCCTATGAAGCAACGGAAAAAGCCAAGTACATCGTTCTTCCGGGGTATTCAGCTCTTTCCGGCACTCCATAGGAATGATTAGAGCCGCGGGTCATGTGCCAACCCAGGGTTCTACTCATAACAAAGCCGGCAGTGTCCGATACAGAGATGGTCAAGGGTCTCAGGGGTCGGACCCCCGTAATTTCCTACTTTTCCCCTCTCCTGTGGAGAGGGGAAAAGCTAATTTTTGCTGGAATATCCCTTTAAGTTGCGCTCATCTCTACTTAGCACCCTGTACACTTGGAAGATGCTCAGCGGCCCCCTTATTAGCAAAAACCTTTCCTGTCATGTAGTGCCTGTGAATACACATTGTAGCAGTCATATCATGGTAATACTGTGCACCAGCACTCAGTAGACATCTGGTTGGTATGACACAGACAAGTGTATGTGAGCTCTGATGCACAGACTGTACTGTGTACATAACCGCTCCCTATATTCACTTGGCTTTGCATTCTCCCAGTGAGCACTATGTATAGTACTATAGTACTATGTGTATCATCACTCACTACCATGTACTTTCCATAGCATAGCAAGCCATTAAAACCACCATTTCACCACCAATGTGTTTGGTGATGTCTACATCTTGTCACCAAACTATAGTAAATAACACCATATCTACAACATTGGTTTTACCTAGAGATAAACGAGTCTCGAGCATGTTCAGATTCATCCAAACCCAAGCGTGCAGCATGTGAGTAGCGGTGGCTGCAGAAGTTGGATGTAGCCCTAGGGAGTCCTGAAAAACATGGATACAGCCATATGCCAATGACTATATCCATGTTTTCCAGCTAGCCTTAGGGCTGCATCCAACTTCAGCAGCCACCGCTAATCAAATGCCGCACGCTTGGGTTTGGATGAATCTGAACGTGCTCGCTCATCTCTAGATGTTCCCCATTTAGTAGGGGCCACTGATGGACTCTGTACAACTGTCTAACGGTAATACCCCGAAATCCATCCTTCACAAAGAAAACTATAGAAAATGTATCAAGTTGAAGAAACTTTACAAGAGAAGGAAAGAAAATAAAGTTACTGAACTTCTTTAAAACTCAGTGCGTGGAACGGAACAGGTTTTAGCCGTAATAAAACACCCAGAGAACGGTCATTAATCCTGTTTACTGTCTGGGTATATACGTAATCAGTCTCTTGTTGCTGCTCGAGCTGCTGATCAATTCTCATCCATCTCTCTCCTTGATCGATCTCTTCACACCTGAATCAGTGAAATGAAGATTTAGATTCAGTGAAATTCTCAACCTGCTTCTTGTCAATATGTTTGTTGCTGATCCGCCATTGGTGATCAATGGTTTCAGATTTTTTTCTTTTTGTTGGCCCACACTGCAGCTTCTTTTAGTCTATAGCGAAAACATGCCAGAGTTCTTAGCCGGATTAAAGGACAACTCCCACAAAAAATTTTTTTTGCTCATTTAACACACATTACAAAGTTATATAACTTTGTAATGTGGTTAAATACCCGGCCTGGCCCCCTTCCCCCACTTTCGGACCCCCGACCCCCCACCCCGGAAGTTAAAGAATGTATACATTACCTATTACGATCGTCACGGTCCTCTTCTCCGGGGCGGCATCTGGTGACGACGACGTCAGAGCCGAGGGGCGGTCCGGGTCTTCTTCCTCCTCGGCGTCTTCATGCAAAGTGAATGGGGATGAAAAGGCTGCTGGTGCACATGCGCACCAGCAGCCTTTTCATTGGCTGGAGCGCATCACATGGCTTCCAGCTTGCTCAGCGCTGATTGGCTGAGCTTGCTGGAAGCCATGTGATGCGCTCCAGCCAATGAAAAGGCTGCCGGTGCGCAAGCGCACTGGCAGCCTTTTCCATCCCCTGGACCCGGAAGTCGGAGACATCGCTGGATGGCGGACGGCGGCGACGGAGAGGCGGACGGCGGGCGAATCGAGTGGCGATCGTCACCGGAGAGATGGTGAGTATGGTGTCTGTGTGTGTCTGTGTTTTTTTTTTTTTTGGGGGTCCCGCGGGAGTTGTCCTTTAACTATATCCACTCTTAAAGGGGGTTGGCAGACATTTTTCTTTTTGTTTTAAAAATTTTTAAAAATAAAAAATAATTTCTACTCACCTGCCATGATTTTCATAGCCTCCCAATTTCCTGTCTCCATCTCAACATAAGGAAGGGCCCACTCACAGATTGAGTCAGGTCACTGGTTAGCCAGGTCAGTCAGGACACTGATAGATTTTGGCCGGAGTTCTCCTTTAAACCTCTAAGTTAGCATGACTTGCTTTTTCCCACTTTTTCCTAATCTACTTGAAGAAACGCATCTTTTTTCTAGTGTAGCAGAGCTACAAAGAAAGTAACAATGTCATTCCCCTTATGATATTGTTATCATGTTCTTTGGCGTGCTTGACCAGCCTTTTCTCCTCTCAATAGAAGATTTAATGAGGGAGGCAAGCCTACTGATCCTTGTCGCACTTCTCAGAGAGTCTTGTTCTTGTGAATCAGTCTTATTCACTGTGACACTGATTTCTAAACACCCTGAATTTTTTTTTTTAGCTGCCTCTATTTCTACATGACATCAACCTTGCATACAGTATCCAGCAAGTACATTGGGTTCATTAGGGAGAGACACTTTTCTGTCTCTGTATTCTTTGTAAAGGTCACTAGCGTATATGAGGTTTTTAGTGCTCTATTGTCAGTCTCTCTGATGTTCTTTATGGCTCCTGCACTTTGAGCTGGTTAAAGAAAATGCATTGTGAATGTCATTTTACACTGTAGGGCTATAGAAGAGAAAAAAAACATAATCATTACGAAATAATTGAATAATTATTAATTGAATTTTACTTGCTTGTATTGTCTGTCGAGAGTGTGTGACCATCTATAGGACAAAGCGAGCACCGGCTGCCTGTCCTAATACACATACAGACAGCAGGATCGGTGGGGGGGGGGTGGAATTATGAGATGGGCTGCCCAGACGATCCCTAGATCGTCCAGGCGACCCATTGAAGAGAATGGCGGTCTGTTGCCGTCAGTCCTATTGTATGGTGCGATGGGCACCAGACTGTCGATATCGTGATTTTTCAACCTGTTGAAAGACCACAATCAGCCAACATTGTAATTGTAGGCTAATCGTGGTCTTATAACACCAAACCATTATTGTCTGGAATGGTCGGTATTCAGCCAAGTAAGCCCGATAATCATTTGGTGGGCCCTTCATTCTTTCTAGCCGGAAAGCATCACTAAAAAGTGATGGAATACTGGGCATGGTGAAGGGATTATCCAGCTTATAAAATTGAAGATCTAACCATAAAATAGGCCATTAATATTAGATCAGCAGGGATCCCATGACTGGTGCCCTAGCCATGGCTCCACTGGCTGCATTTGTGTACTATTAGTTGTGTTGGTAGTGTTTTCTATTCACTTGAATGGGACAACTATTTGTATGGTACAAGTACTTGTTACATGGAAGAGGATCAGCTAATCGGTGAAGGTATCATAAGTCAGCCTCCTTTCTATCTGATGATGATAGCCTATTCTTTGGATAGGCCATTAGTTCTATAAGGCTGGATAGCCCCTTTGACCCAATTTTTAGGATAATCTTAAGTTGCTAAAAAAAATTGTATTCACCAATTTTTAGAGAATTTATTGTGTTTGTTGAATGCCCGACTAATAGGATGTCTCTCAATCAGGGTAAGGCCTTAATTATATCAAAATAAATCATTCTTTTTCTGTAGGGAGCTTGAACATATTCCTTCGACTCAAAGGGCAAACCAGCACTGAAATCCAGATCTGGTCCGCGAACGGAAATAAAGGAGAGCAGTGGCATCAAGCCCGTATTAATATACACCCAACAGCTTCATTTCAGGTGGGTGAGCGTCATACAGACCCAATGTGTCCGGACTGATGTCATAGGTTTAATTTTGACAAACTTGACAGATCCACCTTGTCATGGATCCTAACAAGCCAACTTATAATGGAATCATTGTAATTACCCTTCTTTGTGGTTGCTTTCATAGTCACCAAAATAGTCCATTTAAGCCCTACACTGGGAGCCACCCAAAATAGCCAAACTCTTTTCTCTCCGTAGTCAACCCCGCCCTCTATATAGATTTTTCCAAGTCAGAGTCATTTTGTGAAATATAAAAGGCACGATGTGAAAATGACTGAAGATACCATTAAATATCAGAATGTGACAGTTCGATCTGTGCATGGCCCAAATTGATACTTTGGCATTATGACAGCGCTTAATACTGGAATAGAAAGTTTTATTGGTCTGGCAAAATTTTTTTGTTATTTTGAACGCCCTAAAAAAGTCTTTTCTAAATATATGAACATGTGGCTCCGTCCGTCAGTCTATCTGTCTGTCTGTCTTCCAGTTCAATCATGTTACTAACCTAACCTGTTGAAACTACATTGTACTCCTATATTTTTTCACTCATTGTGCAGTGTCATCTGCTTCATTCCAGCCCTGCTGCAATCCATACACTTCATTAATGTATCTGGGTCATGTGATCTTCAATTAGCCAGTTATCTTGACTTTTAAATTTCAAAGTGCATCCTCTCGTTTCCCAATTAGCTATAATTCTCATCCCTATATATCTTGAAATAAGGTAGGAGACTGTAATCAAATCTTTCACTGTATGAGGGAAACTGTACAATCGTCATCAATGATCTAATGGGATTTTATTAGTCGGCTTCGGCAACGTTCTCTGAACCCTAACGTTAGCCATTTGACTCCTGGCGGCTGGAAAACTTTGATGCCACCCTGGGGAGTCCTGGAAAACATGGATACAGCCTATGGCCTATGGCTGTATCCATCTTTTCCAGGACTCATTAAGGCTACATCCAACTTCTCCAGCTGCCAGGAGTCAAATGTAATGCATTCAGGTTTAAAGAACGTTGCCGAACTCGAACAACACTGTTCGCTCAACACTAGAGTTTAAGAAGTTTCCCCGTGGAGATCTTGAGTGGAAGAGTCCATGCAGCTTAATCTTATAGGAGGTTCTGCTGGCTGAGATGGTGACCCCAGAAGAGAGCACAAAAGCTGTGTAACTTCCGGAGGAAGATGGCTGACCATGAGATCACATGACCAAACTGTAGAAAAGGATTACAAAAATTTTCAGATAGAAATAAACAACAAAATATGGTAGTACTAGCTTAAAGTGAATGTACTATCAGGGCCGTACTGAAGCACTGGGGCCAGGCTGACCCACCCCCAGTGGGAGGAAACCCCCACCCCTCCATGATGCGGGCCTCGTGGTACATTTACTTTAAAGTCCGGTGTCAGACATTTTTTTCAAAAGAGCCAGGGAGGAGATGGCTGTACATAACTCCATGCTCTTATCTTCCTGGCTCCAGTGAAGCAGACCCGGAGCGGGGGGCAGCGGACCCCTATGCTGGAGCTAGTTCTTTTGAAAAAAAATGTCCAACACCAAAATTCTCCTCTAAAATTTTTATATATATATATATATATATATATATATATATATATATAAACATATATATATATATATATATATATATATATATATATTAGAGGAGAATTCAGCATCTATATATATATATATATATATATATATATATATATATATATATATGCTAACTAGGTGCATGATAAAAAAAAATAGTGGGAGTGTTTCTTTTATACTATTAAATAATATGACATAAACCTTTTTACAATACAGATAATTTTTGAAGGTGTTCGAGGTCCTGGTATTGAAGGCGACATCGCCATAGATGATGTATCGATCATTGAAGGAGAATGTACGAGAGTGGATCAGCCAGTCACTTGTATGTACCATTTTCTGTACAGAATTACAGTATTGTCTGGTTTAGAAAATGATATATGGTCTTACATTGCAGCCACTATATGTAGGTGTTAGAGACAGTTCACAGGCGGAACTCTCCGCCGCGGAATCTTACCAGCCTCTGTGTCATACAGGCAGTCTATAAGAGGGCTTGCGTGCCTCCTCACTCTGCTCGGAAGAATTGACATGTCAATTCTGTAGCTCTTTTACTGTAGCTCATTTTTATGAGATCCTTTTAACTAAAGCAATTGTTCAAAGTAGATAGCCCCTTTTAGAGTAAAAACATGCAGTTAATGTGTGACCATTCCATTAAACTTTTTTTTTATGTGTGGTAAAACTAGAATTAGGATTCAAAGAGGTTTTCAGAGACTAGGTTAGACCTCAGAACACCACTGATGACTTGATGGAGTGATTGAGTCTTTCAAAAATAGATTTAAAAAATCTGTCTCTACCGTTGTGGGCTGCTCAGCATTAGATTTCTTGAAGGGGTACTGCAGAGAAAAATATGTTTTTAAAGGGGAACGAAGCTAACCTGCTGAAAGTTCCCTATTGCACTCGGGGCGCTGAGGATGAAGATATGTCTCTTACCTTGACACCATTTCAGTGCAGTTTTACTGTAGTCCTCTTTCCGGTAGGGCTGTTTAGAGCACTGCCCCATCGCCAAAGGGCCAACCCGGCCTGCCCCTGCCGGGAACCGCATAGGACTACATGGGAATAGCTCCAAGGGTGAAGGTAAAAAACATACTTTCATCCTTAGCGCCCCGTGAGCAATAGGGAGCTATCAGCAGATTAGATTTGTCTAATCTGCTGATAGCTCCCCTTTAAAGCAAATCTGTAATGCCATGTAGCTTCCCCCAAAGTGCCGGTACCGTTTGTACAGGTCCTCACACTGTGTCCGGTTCAGGGCTTGGCCTTTCTCCAGGTGCTGGTATTTTGGAGAGTCAATGTGACGTGGCCTAGAACATCTGTACCCTAGGTCTGCAGCACCTCTCCCCTCATTTCTCTTCATTTTTAGCACGCCCCTCAGCTGGATGGGGGCGGGGAGAAAGGCACTGCATGACTATGGAACGGATGCTCTAGGCCATGCCACATTGACTTTGCGCTTTGCCGCAGAAATGAAACTACTTTTTCTCCAAAATACCGGCACTGAGAAAAAGGCTAACCCTTGAACCGGACATGTTGTAAGGACCTGTACAACGCGGTACAGGCAGTTGGGGGGGGGTTAAGAAACTTATACAGATCTGTACATAACTTAATTCTAAAAACTCAAGCTTTCAAGTTTTTGGGGCTTGCTGTAAAGCAAATCTCTAAATGCTGCTTAAGCAAAAAGAATTACAATCAGAAAAATATTTTTTTTTTCAGTATTTGGCTTTTCTGAGTATGGTACAATCACCTTAGGTAGCCATCTATCACTCTGTGTTGTTTTTGGACATTGTTGCTTTCAGTAACTATTTACATCTCTTTTTTTTTTCTTGTAGCTCCGCCTTCTGGAGTCAAAGTGGCTGGGACTATATTGCATATATGGCTGTATCCAGTTTTCCTTTTACTTTCTTTTTTAAGTCATCAAAGGTGACCATATCCTGGCAGAGGCTACAAAAGATTCACTAGGCACTGGTACGAAGAAAGAGTCTTTGTAAATGGACAACTGAAAAAAAAAACAATCTACCAAAGATTCCTCCACTAGGGCACTGGGAATTACTGGAACCTGGGATATAAATTGTTCTTACAAGTATACTTGAGACGTGAAATAAAGGAGAGACCTTACAGTGCTTCTGTGGCTTTCAAGAGTAATCCGAATAATCTCTTAAAGGAAGGAATTACGAGAATCCTTGTCAAAGCACAACGTCATGGCTGGTTTTCTTTCAAATGAATAGAGTTTGCTTGTTACCATAGACACCTGATGGCCTGCCAACCTAAACCTCACAGTTAACAGGGTACACGAAGATCTGGCATTTATTTTCCATTCAAAAAAATAGGTTTTCAGTATGGAACAAGTATCCGTAAAAGCCCTTCTTGCCTTGGCTGCCACCATCCAAACCAAGACCTCTGTAGACCACGTGCTCCATATTGTCACACAGCTTTGCTAATGAAAGGTATGACGTATCTTTTTTGCATGTCGATGTCTTCAAGGAAGAGCAGAATCTTACAAGCTTTTTGGGGGGCTTCAGGGATTTTGCTTGCCTAAGGACACAAAGTCGTCACCAGGCCCGTCATCAGCTGTAATAAAGGAACCAAACCACCACCTTTTATAAAATGCCAGGAAACCAAGTGCCTTCAATTAACAAGTCTGAAAAAAAAGTTAGCTAAACAAGCTTGCACTGCTGTGAGTGGTTTGTGGAAATAAAAAAAAATGGAAAACAAACTTTTTTTTTTTTTTTTTTTAGAGCAAACTGCAATCCATGATTCTATAAAGCAGGCCAGATTTAGAAAAAAAAAATTGCTACAACACTACACGGACTTAAGTTGCTGCATAAGATCCTCTGACACATACACATATATATCAATATATGTTCTGTTGTGGGATTTATTTGTATTTTTTTTTTCAAAAACAGCCATTGCCTTCTCGCTTATTACCCATTGGACGATATCTTATAGCTTGATCTGCAAAAATTGGAAAGATCAACTTTTCTTCTAACTACAACTAAAGTGGATTGAAAAGTTGCCAAGAACTTTCGACATCAATTTGTTTTCTAATAGGAAAAAAAGATTTTCTTACTCTTATCTACATTTGAAATGAAATCAGTCTGATCTTAAGAGGAAAATGTTCTGAGTATCTAAGACTGCAGCTCGATTGACCCAACGGAAACTTTGGGTCTGAATTATTAGTCTTCATTTTAAAAAAAAAATACGAGGGTCCGATGCCTCTGCCCGCTAATCAGACTTTGTGCAGATTGTGACATAGTATTTTATTATTTTGGCAAGTTTGAAAAAAAAAAAAAGAAGAAAAAAAAGAATACACTTTTACATAAAACTGTAAAAAATGACTGAGCTACCTGATTAAATACCATACCTTAACCAGCCACTTTTTCAATGCATTGTATATGTCCCTTATAACGTTGGCTATGGACATTTGAAATTATTTTTTTGATTTCTTTAAATTATCTTAAAGTTTAACTTCATTTAAAAAAAAAATACTTTTATCTACAAAAATATTCTTTTATGTTCTTTAAAAACACATGATGGTTACAAAAAAAAAAATGTTATGCAAGCAATTGGGCTATAAATAAAACAAAATATATATATTTAACATTGCCCGAAATTGATTTAAACAACTGAAGCACAAGAGGATATAGTAGAATAATGACCAGATTTATTTTATTATTTCAATTTGATTTGATTTCAAAAACTGTAGAAATGTTTGTGCTGATTCAGTCATTCAACTGAACAAAAAAAAAAAAATACAAAAGTTTTACAGCTATGTTCAATAAAGCCTCTTTCCAGGTAAGGTATGAGAAGTGGTCTACTGGTTATTTCTCTCTGTATCCAAAAATAAAATTACTTGTACATTTATAAATGGCATTTCAAATGGGTTATCCAAGTTTAAAAAAAAAACATGGCTGCTTCCTTCCAAAAACAGCACCACCCTTGTTCTTAGTTTAGGTGTGGTTTTGAAGTTTAGAAACATTGAAATGAATGGACAGAGCGGGTACTGTTTTCTAAGAAAGTAACTGTGTATTTTCTTATCCTGAATATCCCATTTAAAGAGGATCTGTCAGTCTGTCTGTAAGTCAGTCCAAAATGTTGTGTTTTTGTCATCTAATAGCGTTGGGTGCCCAAATTCTATTGGTGTTTTATCTTCTCGCTATGCCCTCCCTGTTGCTGAGTTAAAGGGGATTTACCATTTGGTTGACTATCTGTACTTTTTCTCTGACTAGTCAGGTGGGTGGGACCCTTGGTGTAATTTCTAGGTTTAGGCTATGTTCACACTACGTAAAACTACGGCCGTAGTTTTCGCCGCAGAACTACGGCCGTAGTTTTGCGGGATGGGACATAGCTTTATTTTTAATGGGATCCCGGCCGGAGCGTACACACATCGTATGCACTCCGGCTGGGATCCCGTGCGGTGCCGGAAAAAACTGACATGTCAGTTTTCTGCGGCCGGAATTTAGTGAATTCCGGACGCAGAAAGCCCTGTCAGCCGGCTCTGGCCGCTTGCTTCACTGTGTGCCATGGGAAGCTCTGATGCGGGCGCGCGCTGATGTACCGGCCAGGATGACAGACCGGCCATTCCGTGACCCGGCCAGGGTCACGGAACGGCCGGATGTTCACGTAATGTGAACATAGCCTTAAAGGGGTTATCCAGCACTACAAAAACATGGCCACTTTCTTCTAGAGACAGCCCCACTCTTGTCTCCATCTTGGGTGGGGTTTTGCTGCTCAGTTCCATTGAAGTGAATGGAGCTTAAATGCAAATCGCACCTGAACTGGAGACAATAGTCGTGTTGTCTCTAAAAGAAAGTGCCCATGTTTTTGTAGCACTGGATAACCCCTTTAAGGGGAGTATGATTATGAGGCTGAGGGGGAGTAAATCTTCAATTTCAGTTGTGAAACTGAAGCTCCTGAAAAGCTCCTAGTCCTAAATCTAACATTCACACCCAATTTTGGAATGAAA